>NW_027506356.1:0-96276 GCF_021521415.1 Bidens hawaiensis | reverse complement strand
GGCGAAAGGTAGTAACTAGTAATTAATATATTAATTCCATTTTCATAAAGTTGTTTCACTAACACTTTTTAATTTTTTTTATCAGGTAACACTCTCCGGGTTTCTAAACGTTATAGACGGGCTATGGTCGAGTTGTGGTGACGAGAGGATCATTGTGTTCATGACAAATCATAAGGAGAAACTCAACCCTGCACTCATACGACCAGGGCGTATGGACGTGCACATTGAAATGTCCTACTGCACGCCGTGTGGATTTCGTGTGATGGCATCCAATTATTTGGATGTCACCGAACACAAAACGTTTGAACGGATTAATTATTTGTTAGGCAAGTTGAATATCACCCCGGCTCAGATAGGGGAACAGTTGATCAGGGAGACCGATCCTGACCTTGCACTTGGTGGTCTCGTCCAGTTTCTGGACGAGACGATGGAGAAGCAAAAACAAGAAAACATAGAGGAAAATAAAAAGGCGGACCGCGGCGGTAAAGAAAAAAAAGAGAAAAAAAAGTGTTTGATAATAATTAGTGTTGTTTGGGTAGTTGTTAAATCTTTAAAACTTTGATTGTTATAATTTTAAGCATTTTAATGTAACTATATATGTGTGTTTGCAGCATCAATCAGTTTTGTCTATAACATTGCTTTGACCACCACAGTCAAAGCTTATAGAACTTGTTTGACATATGGTCAAATTTTCGGGTCGGGCCAACTGGAAATATGCTATATGATATACTATGTTGTGATTGAATAAAATCATGATTAATTATGTTATAGAAATATAATGACTATATTCAGATTAGTTTTTTCATCAAGTTAGAAAACCCAAAAGTGTAGTAATAAAAAGCATTTATAAATGGTTAATGTCTAGGAAAAATAACCTGATATTTTTTTGGGTCGGTTCTTGGGTCAATTTCCTAAACGCTCCAACCTGAAGAACACACTAGCTAAGATGGATAACGACCACGAACACAACAGTTAGTGGAATCAAAAGATTAAACATGGTTCTCAGGTGGTAATTTATGAGTAGCAACTAGTAAAGCATGGATGAACAATAACTGATTGATGCTAGAAACCAAAGAGAGACACATATACTTTCAAGTTTAAAAAATGATATGTTAAAAAAAAGCAGCTAGCAGTAGCATTATAGGGTTGTGCATAAACAAAAAACCTGATCCGAACCCGAAAAATCTGAACTGAAACAAAAGCCGATGGTTTGGTCTTATGTTTTTGTGAATATCCGAACATACGGTTCGGTTTTGGTTTTGCATGTAATAATTACCGAATAACCGATAAACCGAACTGTTCTGATTTATAGATTTTTATTTTTGTATTTTTTTTTAAATAGTTTATAAGAATTTTATAAACATGTAACTCAAATATTTTTGCCCAAATGTAAAATAATTATTCTGTTGTTAATTAACAAATTGATTTAGGTCCAAACTTGAATATTAATTATTTGGGCTAATTCTTTTTTCTCCCAAAATTTTCAAGCTCAAATAGCGAAACCAAAACTGAACCGAATCCATACCAGAAACCGAAAAAACCGAACGGTTTTCAAAAATTCAAAAACTGAAGTTTCGGTCAATTTAAGCCTCAAAACCGAACCGTGCACATCCCTATAACAAGCATGTATCAAGAATTACAAGCTAGAGAATCTAAAATTAAGTCAACAAATTTAAAGTGGTACTAATTAGATTACTAGAATCAAATTGAAACTAATAATAATATAGAAACATAGATATTACATCAACATAGCAGGTAGGCGGGCAACAAGCTGCGCCGCCACCCATTTCTGAATTGCAAACCCTAACCTGCTAAAGACATACCCCTGCCCCTTTAGATTCGACACATTGCTATGCACAACCCGTTGGACCCTGGTTAGGAAACGGATAGCTTCCGGTGCCAATGAGCCAAAGGTATCAAAAGCCAGAGGGACAAAAACATGTTGGTTCTCTTCGAAGGCTTTAGCATGTTTCTCCATCTTCTTCGTTTCAGCCCTTTTCATTGCTTGCCCAGCTACAAACCCATTATCCCTCAAACCAGCTAAAGGAGATACCCCTGTGAGGTCAACACAAGCGTGTTTTCCCCCGGCCCAACCAAAGACGAGCAAATCTGCCGGTCGTAGAGTGGATCTCCCTTCCGTGGGGACTGTAAGGAAGTCTACGGGGGCTTCCTTTTTAGCTGATATCCTAGCTCGCCTTAAGATGTCCCAAAGAACGTCTCGCACCCAATCATGTCGGTATTTGAACCCATGCATCTCCTTGCAATGAACCGCATGCTCTCCGAATTTATCCAGGCAAGCCTTACGGCAGATCGGACATGTTTCGTCTTCTGGGTACATTGGGACCATCAAACGGTACTTAAGAATGGCCCTATACTCGACCGCAGACATGCTTTGGCCCAAGCCATCAATTGGGATAACGGTCAGAAAATCTTGGGCATGAGGACCTTGTAAACATTCAATAACTGCCTTCTGTCGGGGGGACAATCCAAAAATTTCTCCCAGGCTCTGAGCAATTTTTCCAAAAAGGGCATTCGCTAAGGTTTTTTTGAGGCTTTGGTGGGGCTGTGTCCTTATTAGAGAAACCGCCAATGTCAAAGTCTGAGAGAGCGCCATTTAGGCGTTCCAGGGCCTTCACGTAGTCTGAGTCCAGGTCGACAACTCCGCTATTCCTTAAGATGTGATTCTGTAGCTTCCAAGACTGAGCCCTCGACGCTACAAAAGCGTAAACCCCTACATCATGAGCCGAAAGAAGGCCTAAATGTAAGGCCCCGTTACCGGTAGCCCTACTTTCGTGTTGGATTTACTTATAAACGCAGTTCTAAATATCAGAGTTAATTAAAACATTTGCGGAATATAAAAGCTTTCATAAAACATTTCATAACAAAACACGTCTTGTCTTAAAACATCATTTTGTCTTTCAAAATAAACGAAACATTAAACTTAAACTTCTTGAGTCTTCCGATGCCAGCCTCTTATTCAGTGCCACGTGTCTCCTCAAGCGAGCTGCCTCGTCCTACTCACCTGCGTGCATACTAAAAGTCAGCTACGCTGAGTGAGTTCTAGTTAATCATACATTATACAATACACACAAACTTATATTCTTTCATTCATACTTTCATACTCTCTTTTGTATTAACTTACTTTCATATCTTACGTTATAAAGAGCATTACGCCCTACATTCCTCGAGTATTATTAGGGCTCGGTACCCTCCTTCCTCGAGTATTATTAGGGCTCGGTACCCTCCTTCCTCGAGTATTATTAGGGCTCGGTACCCTCTTTCCTCGAGTATTATTAGGGCTCGGTACCCTCTTTCCTCGAATATTAGTAGGGTTCGGTTCCCTAGTTCTCGAATATTAGTAGGGTTCGATTCCCTCTTCGTTACCATACAACCATACATCATACCTCGAGTATTATTAGGGCCCGGTACCCTCTTCGTAACCATACAACCATTCAACCATCCTTTCCTTCTTTTATTAACTTTATCACGTTCATACACATAAGCATACGTATCATACTTTACCTTATACATAGCGTTACAACCTGACAGTACGTGCAATATCCGAAGATCGTTCATGTGCCATCAAGCAACCATTCATACATTTCACATCATTCA
Organism: Bidens hawaiensis; assembly: GCF_021521415.1. Lineage (NCBI taxonomy): Eukaryota > Viridiplantae > Streptophyta > Magnoliopsida > Asterales > Asteraceae > Bidens > Bidens hawaiensis. The sequence continues at coordinate 92,661 of NW_027506356.1, read as the reverse complement.
CATAAGGCATACACTTATCACTTAGGATAAGCGTATTAACAAACATATCGAGTATGCACACAGCCCCGAAAACATAACACATAATTGGGGCTAGAAACTCACCTGAATCCTGTTACGCTCTCCGTTAATCGTTATTCCCTTCTTGAACTGTGCACGGCTAACTGTATAATATTTACATGTATCAATTAACTACTACTACTACTCATGTTGTATTTCTATCTTTATATAACCCACAACGAACGGGGGTCCGGGGGCAGCGCCCCTGGCAGCGGGGTCTAGGGGCGGCAGCCCCTAGCAGGGTCCAAGGGGCAGAGCCCCTGGCTGGGGTCGAGCTGCCAGGTCAGCTTGGAAAAATTTTATTTCCATTAACTGTCTTAACACATTTTTCATTAGGTTTTTAATTTATTTTCTAATCAAACTTAACTTTAGGTGAAGTTAAACCTTAGGCGAACTTAGCTTTAGGCGAAGTTAAACCTTAGGCGAACTTAGCTTTAGGCGAAGTTAAACCTTAGGCGAACTTAGCTATAGGCGAAGTTAAACCTTAGGCGAACTTAGCCTTAGGCGAAGTTAAACCTTAAGCGAACTTAACTCAGGCGAAGTTAATTAGTTAGGCGAACTTGCTTGCAAGCGAAGTTAAGCTTGCAGGCAAAGTTAAGCTTTGCAGGCGAAGTTATGGTTTTGCAAGCGAAGTTGCCCAGTTCAGCTACGGGTTTGGTTTTTATCAAGCATTTTGGCGATTTTAATACCCTTGTTATGGTTCGACATCACCCACTACGTTCCCTAACCGTTTTCGGTCGTATATATATCCCGTATATACTATAAAGCTTGGACCTTTAAGTGAAAACGTTCAATACTACGTAAACTTTAAAGGTCAAGAACATACCTTTAGCGCTCGTTCGATCTTGGTTAGCTTGTTTATGCCCTCTAGATCTCGTGTAATAAGATCTAATACCAACTAACGTTTACTCTCTCTCGGATCTTGCTCGTTTATGGTGTGTGTGTGTGTTTGGAGTGTGTAGAGATTATGATGGAAATGAAATAAGGGTTTAGGGTTTTAGGTTGGTTTAGGGGATATTTATATCCCTTAAAGCCCATGGACCTAAGGCCCATTCTCATTTAACCCATCTCAATTAATCTAAGTCCATGATCCGTTCTTTACTCGATATTAATTAATTAATAACGCGAAATCACTAAACGTAACTTTCTTTATTCAACATTATAAATTTTAGGATGTTACACTAAACCCCCCAAGCGCATCGGAAAGATGCAAGTCGCCACTGAAGATCACCAAAGAAAAGGCCTCCACATACAACTATGTCTTCGATGGCTTCTCGAAGCCCCTTATCAAAACAGGATACCGCATCATCCATCATATGGGGGTGGCATGTTCGTAACCCAAAAAGCAACTTAGCAACCCCCATGCAAGACCTAAGCAGGAGGGGCTCGATCTAGGGATCCCTAAGCAAGGTAAGAGTTTCATAAGATCAACCGCACGAGATGCTCTCCGCCTCGCCAACTCCTTAATAAAGTTGGGATCTCGACTAACAGCCCCTCCAAGGAGCTTTACCCCTCTCTCTGGTCTACCAATCCCACTAGGGAAAAGCCCATCTTTGACTTTCACCCCATTACACGCTGGCCAAAAAACCTCGGTTTTCTTAATATTAAGTTGCAGCCCAATGATGGCCCTTCTGAGCTGATAATGTCTAGGGCTTTAGCGACTTCGTTGGCACCACCAATAATAGTCTCATCATCCAAGTACCAAACATGAAATGGAAGGTTACAGTCATTTTGTACCTGGAGAACAAGAGGGTGTAATGCTAAACTGAAAGGGGTGGCGGCGCAGCTTGTTGCCCGCCTACCTGCTATGTTGATGTAATATCTATGTTTCTATATTATTATTATTCTTAATAATTGACATGTAAAAAAAAATTATTAACGGTAAAAAAAATTGAAACTGATACTCTGCAAATTTGTGATTTGAAAATATAAGATCTATTTCAAAAGGCAATAACAAATTAAACCTAGCAAAACTGAAACAATCACACAGGAAGCATTGATTTCTAAACTATTGTCACAGAGATTTAAAGTTTTACGTTAGAAAACAAAATTCAGTCCGAACCTTAAAAACATTACCTTCTCATCTGAAAAACATTCTTAACGTGTTCGATTACAAACAAACACAAAAAGACACCAAAACAAACTTGGTAGCCCGACTGAATGTTGACATTGATCATTTTCAATTATTCAAATGAATTAAAACATTGTATTTATCTGTGTTTGTTTGTTTTCGTGAATCGTTCATGAACAAGTTCATTTCCTTAACGAACGAACACGGACAATAAATTTCTCGCGGTTAGCCGTTCGTTTGTCCGATAAAAGCTTAACGGACATTAAAACGTTGTTTGTGTTTATCTGTGTTCATTCGTTTGTTTTCGTGAATTGTTCACGAACAATTTCATTTCCTTAATGAACGAACACGGACAATAAATGTCGCTCGGCTAGGCATTTATGAAATTTTGTTTGTCCAATAAAAGCTTAACGAATGAACATGAACAAAGCATTGTTCGGTTCGGTACGGTTCATTTACAACCCTTTGTAATTGATAATATGCTCATTTTCTATTGAGTGTAAATGACTCAAGCCAGCTTGTTAACTATCTAAGACCGGCTTATTAAAAGTTTAAATCAAGTCAAGTTTAAACGAACTCTATCCCGATCTAGAGCCTTAAATGAAGCGTATATGATAAACAAGCATGAACCCAAGTTTCACTTATCGAGCTCAAGCTAACTCGCAAGTTCAAACGAGCCTTTATTTATATAGTATTTTTCAATGTATTAGAGAGATATATTTATGTAATAATATTTATTATATCTAAGACTAAAATAAAGATAACTAAGTAATACATCTCATGTTACAAAAGAAAATACAATACATATATAAACATAACTAAAATGTGCATATCTTAATAAATATATATAATAAATAGGTTGAGTCCGAGTTAAGCTCAAGCTTGAAAAAATGACTCACGAGTCAGCTCGAGACGAGTCCGGATTAAGCTCTCGCAGCCGATTTCGTACCCCATTCATGTCGTTTGCACCCCTACTTCTTATTGACGAACAATAGTATACATATTTGAATCATTTGTAACGGCAACAAGTTGTACACTGATTTTTCATACTTACAGACTGAAAAGCATTCCAGTATTCCCGGTTTCCCACCCAATTGCAATTTTTTCATTAGATAATGTGTAGTGGGCGTTTTGGAGGGAGTGAGAGCCCCAAAGCGCCCCCTCCCCCCCCCCCCCCCCAACCGAAATATTCGGTACTGTACCGGTATTGAAGGTAAAAGTTCGGGAAATACAGGTATTGTAGCGTCTCGTACCGGTATTGGTACCGTACCGATCCTGAAACTCAAAACTTTGCTACAGAAAATACTAAATCGGTACCGGTAACAAATTTGCTCATCCCTACTTTAAATCCATCAACCACTCAAATGTATTTTCACAAACTCTAACCAATCACACATTTATCTTATTTATTTAGTTTAAATTATAATAATTGAGTAATAGAGAGAAATCATATGGCGTGGCATTACATGACGCAAAATGCTCCCATAAAGGTTTAATCCACTACACATGGTCAAACATAGTTGTATATTAATCTATATTAAAAAAACGCAAATAATATTTAGTAACAATCTTTTTATAATATGTATGGTTTACCAACTCAACTAGAATAGAAAAAAAAATCAAACTAAATAAAAACTTTAATTTTTAATCAAACTAAATAAAAACTTTAATTTTTCTAGTAGACGGTTAGAATTTTATTTTTGGTTTACCTTTTTTAAAAGAACTATTAATCATTTTACTAAAAATAAACAATTACAACTTAAGTTAATTAAAACTAAATGGAGAATTGTTGAATCCAAACAGAAAAACATATGTGATGCTCATGTTGGGGAATTCTATCTTCCAATTTCCAAACAAATAATTGTAAAATTATATCCAAATATATATAAACAATTCCAGGGATCAGATAAAATCAAATCAATGATGGCATCGGAGCAAGCTGTGATGTCGCATAATAGCTGTGGTGTGAAATCTTGTGACAAGATTGATCGAATGGCGAATTGGTTAGGCAGCCGAGTCGCATCCGCTTTCTTTGCGTCCCTCGAACGTTGCTCTTGCATAAATCTTACCACCTCACACGATGATCTTGACGATGATGAAGAAGCCAAAAATCGACCCCTCATGCTCACCAAACCCGTAATGTTTGTTGATCAATCCCACAACTCTCTCTAGATACATTTCAATTTTCATGCATTTGGTTACAAAATATGTTGTTCTTTTGATGTATATATGACAAATTTGGATTGTTGTTATTATGTTTGATTTAGGTTTGGTTTAAGGTTTTGTTTTTGAGATTGGAGTTTTGGGCTATCCTAGGTTGTAATTGTTTATGCACCATCTATGATCCTGATTTATTAATTATTGGTATATGGGTTTGAATTCAGTTTGTTACTATGTTGTGTCTTTTTATTTATGATATTGTGAATTTAAACATTATAATCTTCCATGAATTGGATTATATTAGCTCAAGGGTTTAAATGTTATGGTTTCTTTCAAGATTTTTTGATTTGATTTGATGGGAACATTGAGCAAGAGTGGGTTGGGTTGGATTTGGGTGATGGGTCAGGATGGGTATGGGGTCAGGATGAATTTTTAAAATAGAGGGTTAGGATGGATATGAGTCAAGATGGGTAAAGCTAACCTATCTCGACCCAAGTAAAGGTTGACATACAAAGGGTTTTAAAAACCTCTCAAAAAAATATTCAAAATAACTATTAAAAAAATAATAACTCAAAATATAAATAAAAAATGCAAAATAACAAAAATGTTTCACACGTCATCCTCGTTCATTAAAAAAAACCGTTTTGTACTTGTTCAGGTTCGAGTTTTTCGGGTTTTTTTTCAGTTCGGTTTTGTGTTTTTTTTCTTTTCGGTCGGTTTCGGTATCTGCTCGGTTTCAATGATTTCGGTTTCGATTTCTCGGTTTTTCCGGTTTCAGTTTTGTTTTAGTCAGTTTTTTCGGTTTCATTTCGTTTCGATTAATTTTGTTTTATTTTGGTCGGCTACGTTTAAGTTTTTTTGTTTCGTTTTAGTAAGCTTTTTGATTGCATTTTGCTTTTTTTGTTTCGTTGTGGTCCGTTTTTCGGTGTCATATCGGTTTTTTTGGTATCGTTTTGGTCGTTTCTCTATTTTGTTTCAGTTTTTCTTGTTTCGTTTTGGTCGGTTCGGAGTTTTTGATTCGTTTTGGTCCGATTTTTAAATTGCATTTAGTTTTTTTATGTTTCCTTTTGGTCAGTTTTTCAGTTTCAATTCAGTTTTTTTGTTTCGTTTCAGTCGTTTTTCTATTCCGGTTCAGTTTCATTTCGGTTTTTTTGTTTCGTTTTGGTCGGTTCAGTGTTTTATTTTGTTTTGGTCAGCTTTTCAGTTGCATTTCGCTTTTTTGTTTCGTTTTGGTCGTTTTTCAATTTCGGTTCAGTTTCGTTTTGTTTTTTTTTGTTTCGTTTCGGACGATTTGGTGTTTTTGTTTTGCATTGATCAACTTTTCAGTTGCACTTCGCTTTTTTTTTGTTTCGTTTTGTCAGCTTTTCGGTTTCATATCGGTGTTTTTGTTTCGTTTTGGTTTTTTTGTTTCGTTTTGGTTTTTTTGTTTCGTTTTGGTCGGTTCAGTGTTTTTGTTTTGTTTTGGTCAGCTTTTCAGTTGCATTTCGATATTTTTGTTTCGTTTTGGTCTTTTTTCTATTTCGGTTCAGTTTCGTTTTGTTTTTTTTGTTTCGTTTCGGTCGATTTGGTGTTTTTGTTTTGTATTGATCAGCTTTTCAGTTGCACTTCGCTTTTTTTTTGTTTCTTTTTGGTCAGCTTTTCGGTTTCATATCGGTTTTTATGTTTCGTTTTGGTCGTTTTTCTATTTTACCTTTGTTTCGTTTTGGTCGATTCGGTATTTTTCTTTTGTTTTTGCCAGCTTTTCAGTTGCATTTCGTTTTGGTCAACTTTTCGGTTTTATATAGGTTTTTTTTGTTTCGTTTTGGTCGTTTTTCTATTTCTATTCAGTTTTGTTTCGGTTTGGTCGATTCGGTGTTTTTGTTTAGTTTTGGTTAGCTTTTCGGTTGCATTTCGCTTTTTTTTTGTTTCGTTTTGGTCAGTTTTTCGGTTTCATTCCCGTTTTTTTTTGTTCGTTTTGGTCGTTTTTCTATTTCGGTTCAGTTCGTTGCAGTCAGTTCGGGGGTTTTGTTTCGTTTTGATCGTTTTTTTGGGTTTCGGATGAGTTTTGTTTCGCACGTGATAGTTTGGGTACTTTGAATTAGATAAATTTTGGATAACTTGGATATTTTGTTTTGACCCATTTTAACCTATGAATGAAACTCACTTGTATATTTCCAACCCATCCTAACCCACTTAAAGAATTTTTATGATTCATCCTAACCTATTTTACTTTTAGTGTTTATCCATCTTGACCCAGAACAATCCATTTGGGTTGGGTTTGCCACCCTTAGCAATGACGGTACAAACCAAAGTCTATCAAGATTTTCATGATGTTAAAAGGCATTTCTTCTTACAATCCTAATCACAATGCTAGTTAGACCTTTCTGAAGGAAAGGTATTTTACCCACACGAATTTGATGTGGCATCTGAAAAACGCTAAGGGCATGATGGCTCTTTGTGTAGCTCATCCGTCGTATATGTAGGCGGATGAGTCTTAACAGTGAGGGGGGAGGTAGTTAGGATTTATTATATATTTATTTTATTATTTAATAATGTTTAGTTATTTATTTATACAAATTCAGCTTCCACTAAAATTGATCCATGAAAATATGAAGTCATAACTTTTGTCATACTTCCAAATTCAAAATATTCATATCACTTCAATAATGCATGTGTACAATCTATCTAGTGGTGTTGTTCTTTTCATGGGTTGTCGTATAACAATATGATTGCGCCACCATTAACCCTTTGCACTGCCATTGACAATGTAGCCTTTGCAGGGGAATATCGTGCAGTTGTTGACTTTCACAGTTGAATAGTGATATGCTTTAATGCGGTTGGTGCATGGTGGCCTTGTTATCTTGATTGATGGCTTGTTTGGCAGCTTGTTTGGATACACTGTTAACTTCCTTATCTGGATTTGTGGCTTGTTTGGATGCGGCGTTGAAGCCAGACCAGATTCTTCACACCCTGTTTTAAACGACCCAAATTCTTCATATCCAAACGGGCGCATATTCTTCATATCACTTTTTGAACCACCAACATTCTTCACATCAAAATGACCCAGACTATTTTTATTCCGTTTTGAATGCCCTAGATTCTTCAAATCAAAACCTGCACTTTTTCCTATATGTTTAGTATTTGGTAGTCGTTTGAAACATATAGAGGTTTATTGATAAAGTTTTGGGAATTTTGTAAGTATTGGTATCAGGTACTATGTTACTTGATCACGAATGGATTTTGGGATTTTGGTCTATTGGTTCTATTTTTGGTATTATGTTTTACTTGTGGTATTACGGTTTTGGTATTATGGTTTATTGAGTGTCGTTGAGTACTTGTACCAGTTTAGCCAATTTTGTACCCATACCAATTCAGCTTATTTGTTATTCGGTAACGATACTTTTAGTACGGGTACGGTACCAGTCTCATCCCTAGTCCACATCCTTCAAATCTCGTTTTCAACGGTCCACATTCTTTAGATCCCATTTTCATTTGTCCACGTCTGATTCCATTTCTAAACCACTAACACGGTAGATCCCATAGATGACTCCTATATTGAGCACAAATTTATTCTGGATGGCATCTCTTGAACTCACCAAGATTTAGTTTCTGGTTCTCTTCTTGCTTTTTGATAGTGTTAATCGTCATCTCTTAGGCTTGATCCAGCCACTTCGAGTGCTCTTGTGTAGTAGAACCAAGATGATTTTCATGTTAAGATGCTGAGAAAAAGTATGGTGTGGTGGTGTTAGATGCCTCTGACTCAGAATAACGTCATCGTCGCCTTTATTGTGATCCTTATGTGCCAACAAGTGTGTAAAGCACAAGAGATTTAGTAAGGGTTAGAGAAGATAACCTGACCATGTGTGGAGGTGAGACCTGAAGTATTAATCACATTAATATTTAGGATATAAGTTAATAGTTTATTATGTAATTATTATTTAGTAAAAGGGCCAGAATCGTAATTATTGTAACTAGGCCCGTTAAGGCAGTTAGGGCATACGACGGTTGTTTAAAGACACCGTTTAGAATAGAGTTGATGAAACGTTGTGTTGTTTCATCAAGTGTTGCCTCTGAATGTATATATAGGGCATTCTCATGTAAAACAATCATCAGTTCATAAAGACAATTCTATTCCATCTATATCTCTTGTTCATAATACTTGCTTTAATCACCAAATAAATTGTGGCTTCTTTGATATCCAACAATTGGTATCAGAGCCCTGTTGAGAATCGATCCAATCAAAGAAGAAGATAATATCCACAACCCAGAAGATGAATTCCCATGAAGAAATCGAAATCTTGCGTGATCTCAAAAGTATGAAATTGGAGCGAGGCAAGGTTCCAATTAAAACCGATATCTGCAAAATAAAGTGTGGTGTAGTGATTCGAACCAACGAGGGTTCTGGAAAATTGAAGTCTGGACATGAGTATGTCCCTAATTCCGGTTATGCGAGGACCGATGATGGCTATGAAAAAGACAGCCATGTTCACCCAGAAGGGGTGTTATTCGCAACACATGAGATTGCAGAAGATGAAGATGCTCAATTCAAGAAAGAGATTGAAGCAAGGTTTGCGGGATTAACTGTTGGTGATGACCGTCTAATGTATAAGGACGGGAAAAGAATTACAAAGCAACAGGCATAGAGATTCAGAAAGAAACTCAAAAAAATAAAGGCACAAAAGAACAAACAACCAGAAGGACAAGTTCAATCCCCCATTGTAAGTCCATATCCCATTAACACAGTATTGCCTAATTGTTATATCTGCAATACATATGGACACTTTTCATATGAATGTCCTCTAAATCACTCCAACATTAAAGCTAAATTTGATTACACTCAAACTAAGGAGTACTTAGTTTCAAGGACTGATTTACAAACATGGGATCGAATGTGGTTTGTAAACATATATTACCAAAATCATATGATTGGTAATAGGGCGTTGTTTACAAGTTATAAAGATGGTTCTGGAATAGGAAGTGATTCAGAATAATTTGAGTTTATTAAAGGAACATGAGACGTGGAAGTATGTTCTGATGGAATAAATACACATTTGAAGAGTGTGTATTATGTGCCTAGTTTGGATAAGAATATTTTAAGCCTAAAACAATTAAGAAAACAAGGCTTTAAAGTGATGTTTTATGGAGGTTCATGTCACATTAAAATAAATACTGATGGGGAAAATTCAAACGGGTAAGAAACGAAGAGGGATGAGTATTTGGCAAATAACTTTGACGCAATCGACTTGCAGGCTCAACAAGACCTAAGACAGGAAGAAGATTACTCGACTCGTCCAACTATCTCATCAATGAGTAACTGTATGAATCTGCTGAATACTTTGCAGATTTATTATCTCGTGTACAAGTTTAACAAGGAGTTCAGAAAGCCGTTCTATGAACTCGTGGAATGGTACCACAACGTGTACCTTGAATCCTATTTTGAAAGGCCCATTCCACCATACCTGAGCGATGGTACAGAAATAGATCTTTACAATCTATTCATGATGACAATGTAACATGGAGGATATGTAGAAGCAACGATGAATAATGCTTGGACCTACATATCAATGGACGTAGGCTGTGACTTTGACAAGGCATATGAAGTGAAGACAATTTATCTACTCTATCTTGAAGGCTTGGAGTGGACCTACAAGATTCTAAAGGAAGATCACATGAAGACTGAACCGGGAACATCTCCAGCACCACCCGCTTTCAAGAAAAGAAAGACGTCCATGTAAAGAAGATTCAGAACCTAAGTATCATGTGATTAGGGGGGGGGGGGGGGGGGGGGCAATGAAGTATTAATCACATTAATACTTAGGCTATAAGTTAATAGTTTATTATGTAATTATTATTTAGTAAAAGGCCAGAACTATAATTATCGTAACTAGGCCCGTTAAGGCAGTTAGGGCATATGACGGTTGTTTAAAGACACCGTTTAGAATAGAGTTGATGAAACGTTGTGTCGTTTCATCAAGCGTTGCCTCTGAATGTATATATAGGGCATTCTCATGTAAAACAATCATCAGTTCATAAATACAATTCTATTCCATCTATATCTCTTGTTCATAATACTTGCTTTAATCACCAAATCAATTGTGGCTTCTTTGATATCCAACAAGACCACCTAGGCTTAAACCCTAATGGGTAATCTTTACTTGAACTTACCGACATTAGGCACACTACTTAAGTTGGACTGACATGTTACGCTATGGCTCTTTCGTAAGGGTATCATATTAATGTGACTTACTCTCGTATGCATATTGAATTTTGTGAGCTAATACCACTGAAAAGATGTTAGATAATGATACATGACTGAAAAATTACAAATAACTAAGAGCATTACTAAGAGCATTCAGAACCCATCCATCAAACATTCCCCCATCTCTAAAAAATATATAATTATTTTTAAAACACAATTCATCCCTTCCACAAATTTAATTATCTTAAAAAGCAACTATTCATCATGCATCGAATTTATGTAACAATATAAAAACAAGAAAAATAGTAAAATAAACGCTTTGGGTATGATAAAGATAGAAATAAGGAATGAGCTGACGTGGGGTGGTTTTTTAAAATGAAATATAAGTTTTATAAATTATGATTTTTAAATGGTTTGATGAATGAAATATTGAAATGTGAATGATCTAATACAGTCAAAATCGCAACTCATTATAAGTGTAAAGTTAAAATACAAATGGAGGCAAAAATATGAAGTGTGAGAAGGATTTCTGACCTCACAAAAAACCCCTTAAAAATAAATTCAAAAAAATAATAAAAAAATCGTAACTCAAAATATAAATAAAAAACGAAAAAAATAAAATACTAAAATGTTTCCGCCATCATTTCCGTTCAATAAAATAAATTAAAAAATAAAAATAAAATAAAAAATGACGAAAAGACACAATGGCGAGATCAAAGACACAATGCCGAAAATGAACAAAATACACAAGTATAACTAAAAAATACACAATAGATCAAAAAATATAACACAATGCCGAACAAAATATAACACAATGTTGAGTAATATAACATAATATAAAGAAAAAAAGACACAATGTCAAGGAAAAAAAACACAATCAATAACAAAAATAAACACAAAACACAATGATAAACAAAAATACACGACTTTTATCGCTTACCATTGTGTTTTTTTATGAGAAAGAGATATGCGGTAGAAACATTTTTATGTTTTTACATGTTTTGTTTTATTATTAAATTTTGAGTTATGATTTATTTATTTATTTATTTTTTAAAAATTAGAAGTTTTTTTATGTGGTTAGAAATCCTTCTATTTTTGTTCCACTTAGTAAAATAACTTGACCCTCATTATAAATTAAAGAGTTAATGTCCATTTTCGTCCCTGTGGTTTGCTACTTTCGCCACTTCAGTCCAAAGTTTGAAATTTTGTCAATTTAGTCCTTATAGTTTTAAACATTAGCCAATTACGTCCTCTAGTCTAACGGCATCCAACTATGCCGTTAGTTTAAGGGGTATTTTTGTCTTTCTTCTATTTATGTTTAGTTAATGGCCAGTTTCGTCCCTGTGGTTTGATACTTTTGCTACTTTAGTCCAAAATTTGAAAATTTTTCAATTTTATGTTTAATTTATTCAGCTTTTTTTTCTTTTTTTTTGTCTATAGCCTTTAAGAGCATAAGCCAAGCCCAAAACCATCAAGCATCGACCAAAACAGATTTACGTTTACTCTGTCGATAACAATAATCATACCCCCTCGTATTTAGTTTCTAGACATTTTCTAAACTCTCCCTCATGGTGGAATTCATTGGTAAAGTGGTCAAGGTAATTCCCTAAAACCGTACTATACCGATAAAACTAAAATCGTTTCTTTGGTTAATGCATAATAGTTACGGTTTAGAGATTAACATATTGTAGCAAACATCTTGGTCGAAATTACATCAGGAGGTCAAATATCCCGCATTTCCATGTTTGCTCAAGAAATCGATACACTAGATCGCATGTGTGTTCTTCAAATCGTGGTGTTGTTCTTGAATTCTTCATATCGACTACAATTCTAGGGTTGAATCCGACGAATTCAAGAACAATACCACGATTTGAAGAACACACATGCGATTTAGTGCATTAATTTCTTGAGCAAACATGGAAATACGGGATATTCGACCTCCTGATGTTGATTTCGACCCAAATGTTTGCTACGATATGTTAATCTCTAAACCCTAACTATTATGCATTAATCAGAGAAACGATTTTGGTTTTTTCGATATAGTTCGGTTTTAGGGAATTACCCTGACCACTTTACCAAATTACCAATGAATTCCATCATGGACTGAAGTAGCAAAAAAAAAAAAAAACTGAATAAATTAAACATAAAATTGACAAATTTCAAACTTTGGACTGAAGTAGCAAAAGTATCAAACTACAGGGACGAAACTGACCATTAACTAAATATAAATAGGAGAAAGACAATAATACCCCTAAATCTAACGGCATAGTTGGATGCCGTTAGACGGGGGGACGTAATTGGCTAATGTTTAAAACTATAAGGACTAAATTGACAAAATTTCAAACTTTGGATTGAAGTGGCGAAAGTAGCAAATCACAGGGACGAAAATGGCTATTAACTCTAAATTAAAATAATTTAAGATATTGCCGGTTTATATATTGAATTCTACACAAATTTACATTTCTTTACAACTTGTGTATTCTAAAAAGAATATTCACTAAATTCTATTTGGCACTAACCACTACGGCACACTAATAATAAACTACACATACACAAATGCAGTAATTATATATTTATTTAACAAACTAGATTCCAGTTTTTAAAAAAAAAATTATATTCATTAAATACATGTGGCGAAACCCAACAAGGGGGGTGTATTTATTAGTTGCAAACCCCTCTTCATTTTATTTGTTCTCTTCTCCAAAGCATCTTCTTGTTTTCTCTCGCTTCTATTCTTTATCAGATAACATCTCCACCATTCCCGTTAAAATTTGATGATTTAGGCAATGGTTGCATAAACAAAACCTACATTGATTGATTGGCTTGAACACATTATCTTAGCAAACCACATTAAAGAAAGGTATCATATACGTCTATAGTATCTCTAAAGTGGAGTGACACAATGATGCAACGTACAATGAGAATCTGAAGGCTAATCACGTTGATTCTTGGAATACCCGTGAAGATTCTCCCCAAACCCCCAAATTCGACACAAAAGTCAAGAACTTGAAAAGCCAAAAGTTTTTTATATTAATTCTAATCAATAATCAGTCACATTACATTCATAACATATCAATAGAGAAGTCAAAATAGGTTTGGGTCGAAACAAACAACCAAAGACCCAACAGCAAGTCCAAAACAAAACACAAAAGTGGCCCAAAAGTGTATCTAGAGCCTTATTTCGGAAAAATAAACGGGATAACCCGCCTACGGCATGTTACCACAACGTGGCCCATGTTCCAACGGTCGTTTTAGCTGGTAGCACGCCTAAAACGGAGGCTCGTAGCCCAAGTTAAGCCCATTTTCATGCATCCTATTTTAAAGCGCGATCACGGGCTTCCAAAAACATAATGGCCCAGTCTTTTACACTTGCACCCACATCACAAAAGTCACACAATTGCAAAGTCAGCAAGTCATATATTAACTCAAATAAAACTATATAAAAAAATATATATTAATCGATATGTCACAATTCAATATAAATTCGTGCTTTGAAGACAAATACAATGCATCAAAGTTAAACAAACAATAATTAATAACCAAATAAATGTCTCGGCCATGATCACACGAAAATAAATACTCAGCCACAAATATAGAAGCTATTGCCATTAGTTAAGCTATATTTTTTTAAAAGAAACATAATAATTACAATAGTCAAGTGTCTGCGTGATACAGCAGGGATGCATGATACAACAGGGAACAACACTTAAAGGTTGTTAGCGAGCCAAAGCTAGCTCGAGATAGACTCAAATTTCATACCAAGTTGACTCAACTCATCTTGAAATTAAAGCTAAAATCTCAAACTCTGAGTTTGTCTTGATTATTTTGATATTTATATAATTTGAGTACTGTTAATCATATTTTAGTAAAACATATCTAAAAAAATTGAGTAATATATGGATAGATATTTCTTTTTTTTTTTGAACGGCGGATAGATATTTCTTAAATTGAGTAATATACACAATGCAAAGTTAAAAATATTTCTTTGATTGCACATTATATAAAAGTACAGATAGGCATAATATTTTCAATGTAAAATTGTTAACTCTTTCTTGAGTTCATCTCTTCTACAATTTTGGCCCGAACTCTCATAATTGGTTTAATGCTGCCATATCGACAAAAGGTTCATTATCAAACAGATTATGTTTAGCAAAAGCTATAGAGTATGTATAATCTCATACAACTTGTATAATTTTGTTTTTCCTTTTACCAACTATTTGATTATTTTTATTTCAAATAAAAGGATCCAATTACAATAAAGAGGCATGTAAGCGGGCAACAAGCTGTGCCGCTACCCCCTTTTGAATGGCAAAACCGATCCTACTGAAAATAAAATTATCGTTCTTCGGCGTTGTTGAGTTACTGTGCACGACCCGCTGAACTCTTTTTATAAACATAGCAGCATCAATAGCAAGAGACCCAAATGCTTGTATAATTAGAAGTATATAATGGTGTACACAATTTAATTGCAAAATGCTTGTAATTTTTAAGCTACTAACCAAATATAAAAATTAACATGATACAAGTTTGAAGTTAGAGAGATGATTAATATTTTAGTGGCTAAAATGTTTAAAAGAGTGATGTGATGTGATGATAGTTAAAACTGTTTGTAGTGATTTTAGGGTAATTAATTATTTTAAAAAAGGGGGTTAATTTATTAAGTTTTAATTCTTAGACGGATATGTGACAAGGTCATAATAGACGGCTAAGGCAAGCCTACTCAACTAATCTCATAAATTAAGTAAAAACTTGTTTGTGTCGTAATTAATAGGAAAAAAAATGACTACTATACTACTGTTTGAGTGCTCCTTGTTGTTCGGATCTTGACCGAGTCCGAGCTTCCCAAGCTCTATGTTGTTGGGGAACCCCGCAAGGGTCATACCACATTATTTATTTACTATATTTGAGTCTTTGGAGTACTTTGGGATTATATTTCGCACCGAGGATTTGTGCTTATGGGCCGGGGTGAATATTGCAGACTAGTGAATCTGATAGTCGGCAATTGTTCAGACTTGGTAAAGGTCTTCTTCGGCAAATGAGACCTCGATCCCGAAGGCTGCTAACTAAATCATCATCACCTGCACACACTCACTCACAAATCATGTTATCACACATCAACAACGGAGAAATAGCAAGCACCTCTCGTCCTAGTTAATGACATCTGATGTGGCGAAAGTAGTTAATAAATAATGCACAGCTAAAACATGCAATTCACACAAAGCTATAAATTTATAAAACCAAACAGTACTAACTAAGCTTTCCATAAACTGCAAGTGTACCGATCGCGTAGCAACACACTAATGAAATTCCGGATGTCGAACACAAAGACACGTAAGAACGGCTCAGATAATTACCCTAATCTAAGTTCTACCTAATAATATTTAGCAGATTTTATATTTATTTTAACTAATTGAACTTAACTAACGAAATTAACTATAATGGGAAAAACGAATCACCTAGGTAGGATGACTTAACGGCTATAAGATGACACGAGTGCTATCACGTGGTCAAGGCAACTGGGTCCCTACGGTCAATTTTCCAAGAAAACCCTAACAACGTCTAGATAGCTTTAATTCGTGGTTGTTTATCGACGTACCCTAATAACTCATCACTTGGTCCATGTCTAAATTGCATGTCTCACTAAGGCTCGAGTTATTACAAACATAGGGGAAAAAGGGGTAATTCAATACTAAGGACAAAATAACTCAACTTACAAACTAACCTAGTTGATAGCTGGAAAATCGCACGTGGTCTCGCAACGACTAACCAAATCAACTGAACTAGCAAGATAAGCCGACACCTAAGGTCTTGGTCCAACTCAAAGGTGGTGAACCTACTGGTTTTAATGATCCAAGAAACACAAACCCTGATGGTATGCCTACCACAATCAATCAACACACAAAGTATTAACCGAAACATGCAATTAACGCCTACACGAAACTAATTCATGCAATAATCAACCACATAGGGTACATGCAACTTAAACACACCTAGGAAAACAGGTATACACGGAATAACATCACAAAATATGAACTTTACAATAGAATAACAATCAACCACACATTAAGCACCCTAAACTAGTTAATATAAATCGTTAAACATCAAACCTAGGTGATTATAGCCAATTTAGCGAAACATAATCAATGAACAATAGCATATATATATAAGTGATGAACATGTTCATATAAATCTGATTACAAAAGGTTTGAATGATTAAAAACCAAAAACAAAACCATAACTTTAGGGCCTGATTTCCATGCTCTCTTCACCTAAGATCCTACATCAAACATAAGTATGTAAACATCATTGAAAACGGATAAACAAACGCTAAAACACAACGAAAAGCTTGATAAAACAAGTACGAAGATGTGTGTATTTCATAGCATATCAGCAACGATCTCAGCTCACGAACAACACTGTCTTATGCTCCTAATATCGGCAACACTCACTTAAATCCTTCAGTTATATGTTTATTCTGGTGATGTCATCATCGCACCGGCACCACCGACTTCCGTCATAATTCTCAACGAACTCCGTTATACGGGTGTTCAGTGGATGATAAAGTTGTGATTTCTACTTTTGTATGAAGTTGTAGTTTCCGGTGACATCATAATCACACTGGCACCACCTACTTCCGCCATAACTAATTATGTGCCGTAACTCTCAACTAACTCTTTTATGTGTTTGTGTAGCGGATTAATTAAGTTGTTGTTTATGGTGACAACATCCGTAATCCATGATTATCAATGCTTCCTCGTTCCTTGATTTCTACGTTGTTATGAGTGGATTTTGTCGTCACTATGAATTGAATAGTTCACTTTCAGGAAATTTGTCTCGTGTGATGCATTACGTTTGTATGGCTTTCGCCAACCGTAATCCGGTGGTATTTCGTCGTCCGATGGTTACTAGTAGGTTCATATACGAGTATCTATAGTTGACCTCGAAACATTTCCATTTCCATATTCTAATAAAGTAGGTGAAATTAAAACTGTAGTACGTTGTCTCCCATATCCAGAATACAAACCATGGGTTTGTGTTAAGTTCAAAGACAACGTCATCACTGTCAGGTTGGAGGGGTGGGGCGCCACCATGCTTTTGCTCCTTTGTTCATACGGAAATAAGCTGAGTCGATAATGCAGATATGCACAATCTACCTAGCAATGTCGTTCGATATTTTCATGGGTTGTCGTAAAACAAGTGTGTGTTGTGCCATTATTGACCCTTGGTCTTTCCCAAATATAGGATAATTGTGTTGATCTTGTACAGTTCTTCTGTATTGTCATTGACTACGTAGCCTTTGTAGTGTAATACCGTGGGTTGTTGATTTTCACAGTTGGATGGTGATATCCTTAAATGCGGTTGGTGCATGTTGACCTTGTCATCTTGATTTGTTGCTTGTTCGGATACGTTGTTGATCTCCATATCTGAATTTGAGGCTTGTTTGGATGCTTCGTTGAAGTTGGACCAGATTCTTCACATCCTATTTTGAACGACCCAAATATTTTATATCAAAACGGACCCATTCTTCAAATCTTGTTTTAATCGACCAAGATTCTTCATATCAAAACGACACCGATTAATTTTATCCTATTTTGAATGGCCTATGTTCTTCAAATCAAAACTACCTAAATTCTTTATATCATGTTTAGAAGAGTCCCGATCCTTCAAATCTTGTTTTAAACATAAATCACCAATATAGCCAATTTGGTACGGGTACATGCATATACTTTTCCGGTATTTCAGTATTTGGTAATCATTTGGAATATATATATATATATATGTGTGTGTGTGTGTGTGTGTGTGTGTGTTTTATTGACAAGGTTTTGGGAATTTTGTATGTTTTGGTATTATGTTACTTGATCACGAATGAATTTTTGGATTATGGTTTATTGGTTTTATTTGTGGTATTATGCTTTGGTTGTGGTATTACGGTTTTAGTATTATGGTTTATTGAATGTCGGTAGCGTACCATTACTTGTACCAATTTTGCCAATTTGGTATCCGTACAGATTCAACTTATTTGTTATTCAATACAGGTACGATACCATTCTCATCCCTAATCCATATCCTTTAGATGCCATTTCCATCTGTCTACAACTATCAATATCTTATTCCAGTTCTAAACCACTAATCTGGGGGTCCTACATATGGCACCAATACTGTGCCCAAAATTAGACTAGATGGCATCTCTTGAACTCACCAAGATTTAGTTCAGGTTCCTCTTCTTGCTTTGTGACAATGTTAATCTTCATGTTTGGTCCAGCCACTTCGAATCCTTTTGTGTGGTAGAGCCAAGACATTGTTCATGCTAAGATGCATAGAAAAAATATAGTGTGATGATGTTAAAGGGGGAAGACACCCTCGATTCGGAATAGCATCATCATTGCCCTTGTCGTGATCCCTTCATGCATACAAATGTGTTAGCACAAGAGAGATGGTAAAGGGTTAAAAAAGATAACATGATCGTGTCTGGAGGTGAGACCTCCTAATTATAGGAGAGTACTTGGGCTTAAACCCCAATGAGCTAACCTCTACTTGAACTTACGAATTTTAGGCCGTCTTAAGTTAGACTGATGATGACCGTCGTTTGAGTCATGCAAAAACCTAAATAACCTAAGTAGATAGGGTAAATAAGGTATCGTATCCACCAGGAGTATGTGGTCAATGTAATCGTGTAACAGATTTCTAAAATTATGAAGTAACAAATTTTAATGCTGATCACACAAGCAAATAAGCTGGTTATAATAATGATTAAGCAAATTCACGAATTCAAGCAATTAACAAAGATGAATCATCCCTGAGGTTTAAGAATGTAATTTAACAGTTTCTCATGCAACCTAACCAATTAATTATCACAGACTGACTAAAGATTGATTAACAAGTTAAACCTTAGGCGCCAACAATCGCTAACACACGACACTGGTTATCAAACGATCCCTGCCAGTATGACTCAACTAAGGGCAATTGTGTGCTTTGTTGTATTCAATCTAGTTAAACAACCCTATGAGCAATTACTATAGCAACTGACAAACTAATCGTTCTAATCAACGTAAGCCTAAACCGATTGAATGCACAGCAATACTAAATATCAATACTCATAGATCAATCAAAGATAATTACAAATAGTATGATCATGGTTACAATCAAAACTGAAATAAATACAAACTCTACATCCCGGGAATGAATCGGAGAGATTAGCCGAGCATCGTCATCGATAAATCTTCAGCTATGATGAGGAAGGCCATTAGGATTGATTAAGAAATGATTGGTAACCCTGGAATTCACCCAAAATCGCCTCAAAGCTGCTGGAAGTCGTCCCAACTGATTAGGGTTCGTAAAATAGTAAAAATAGGTTAAAACCCGTTTCTTTACGTTTTTTTATGTCCGTCGCGTATCGTGATGGCCATATGAACATGCCATCGCGTACCGTGACCCAAGAAAACCACATATTCAGATTCCTCTCATCGAGAAACCCAAAATTCACACATTATGGGTCCCGTAACTCATTTTCTAGCTCAGGATATGCTCGTTTTACTTCTGGGTCGCGTTTTGTCAACCCATCTTGTTCAGTTTTAGCATCGGCTTATGATTTCTCATCCATACTCTTCCCGAATCCTTCTAACACTTCGTAAGACTTCAAATAATGTTTCGGTCTTCCCGAGATATCATTCCATGCTCGTACAGGTCTCCCATTTAGCATCTTTAACGATCAATGACCTGAATACAAAAGCAAGTATGAAGTACCAAAGTTCAACAGTACACTCAATAAAACTAGATAATTAATACATTAATATATATACAAAATACCCAACCATTAACTGACATGCTGGACCTTGGCTCGTTCGTAGGGGTATCACATTCACGTGACTTACTCCCTCATACATATTGAATTTTGTCAACTAAATACCACCGAAAAGACGTTAAATAATGATATACGACTGAGAAATGATTTAGAACATAGTATCACCGCCGGATACAAATAAGTAACTAACACAGTCAAATACGACACTTAGAATACAAAACAGAATATATTGTCTTGTTACATATTGAATTCTGCACATATTAATATTTCTTTACAACTCGTGTAATTACCCCCCAAACGTTTGGAGAGGTGTGAATTTGATGTCTACAACCAAAATAGCTAGGATTGATCAGACCTCGATCGGTAAATGTGCAACTTACCAGTTATCACCCTTTCCTGCAATAAAAATAAACATGTTAGTAATAAAACCTTCTTCAAAAAAGAATATTCACAAACGGCACATTAATAATAAACTACACAAATGCTATTATTATATTCTTAGTAATAAAATATTAATAATAATATTCCATATTTAGATAGACATTTAATACAGAGATACTGACACGTGGCAAAAACCCACAAGTGGGGTATGCTTGTTATATAAGTAGTAGTAAACCCAATTATTTGTTGTCTTGTCCAAAAGCATCTTCTTGCTTATGTTCTGTTCTGTTCTGTTATTCTTCAGGTAACATCTCTAATTCTTTTCTTTTGTTTCTTGTGTTATTTAAGACGATTTTG
Organism: Bidens hawaiensis; assembly: GCF_021521415.1. Classification (NCBI taxonomy): domain Eukaryota; kingdom Viridiplantae; phylum Streptophyta; class Magnoliopsida; order Asterales; family Asteraceae; genus Bidens; species Bidens hawaiensis. The sequence goes on along the minus strand of NW_027506356.1, from coordinate 71,655 downwards.
TATTTGATTTTGCTTTATTGTTCGGATTTACTGAGTACGAGTACGATGATTTGACATGCAAGTAGGATTAATGTAACATGCCTATTTGATTTAACATGCAACACAAATTATTATTATTATTATTGGATTTTGCATCTAATTAACTGGATTTATGATGCATTGTTCATTATGATTGGATTGATTTTTTTTATTAATTTAATGATTGTATAGAAGTTTATCGATTCTAATTAGTTTCGTTTTAGTTCGGTTTCAATTTTTTCGATTTTTGGTTTCGGTTTAGCTTTCTTTTTTTTTATTTAGGTTAGATTCGGTTTTAGTTTATTCGACTTCTTGATTGTGTCCAGTTTGACCCGTTCTTGAGTTTAGATGTACCCGGTATAACCCGAAAATCAAAAAAATCTGCCCAAACTTGCCCGTTACATTTTAACATATTACTAGGCCCGTAAACGAACCGAATGAACATGAACAAGGGCATATCCGTGTTCATTCATTTAACTTTAAACAAACACGAACACTAACGCAAACAAATATTTATGTCCATGTTCGTTCGTTTAAAAAATGAACGTATACGTTTATGTTCTTTCGTTTAAATAAACGTGTCCGTTTAAGTTCATTCGTTATCTAAACGGACAGTTCATGAACATAAATGAACAAACGTAACCAGACACAAACAAACATAACTAAACGAACGTTCACGAACATAAATGACCAAACGAAACATGTGTTCATGTTCGTTCGTTTAATTAAATGAATACAAGCTTTCTGTTCATGTTCGTTCGTTTATTAAACGAATGAACATACACAACTTCCCGCCGAACGGTTCACGAACAGTTCATTGAACGTTCAGTTCGTTTACAGGCCTAGTTATTACTAAAAGCTTATTTGAGAAGCTCATCCAATACTTACATTTAGCTCTGTCAAAAATCTTCTTGCAAATACTTTTACTAATTCCATACACAGCCTCTAAATACATCTATTCATCATGTGTTTTTTTTTCAGAAAATAAATAGGAATATCAATGAATATTGCACATAGCATGACTGTCCCTTTATCAACCAAACCGTATCAGTCTCGGGCCATTTCAGCTATTTACACAGGTACAAATCTGAATAACGTGACACGTTTCTCTTCTTTATTTCTTCGATTGATTCAAATTTCGTGTTTTGAGCAGCATCTTCTCATGCAGGACAAGCGAATCTCACTAATCTGGTATAACTTATTATCTTCATTCTTCACTTATGTATACACTCATTTATGTATTTAATAATAAACTGCATGTATCTACAAACTTACGCAGACCGTTGATACGACCAAAGAACGAATCCAAAAACTGTTCAACAATGTAGAACTTTCGGTTTCTGCGTATGACACAGCATGGGTAGCCATGGTCCCGTCTCCAAACGCACCCAAATCTCCTTGTTTCCCCGAGTGTGTCAACTGGTTAATTAATAATCAGCTTAATGACGGTTCATGGGGTCTTGTTAATCACCATCATAATCGCCCGTTGCTTAAAGATTCTCTCTCTTCAACATTAGCATGTATTGTTGCGTTGAAACGATGGAATGTTGGAGAAGAACAAATTAATAAAGGTATGTCTTTCTGCTGCTTTCTTGCTCACTGTCGCTTAAGTGTTATTAACTTATTAGGCTTGTAAACGAACACGAAAGGGACATGTGCATGTTCGTTTAACTTTAACCGAACAAACAACCGAGCACGAACAAGTAAACGAACGAGGTATTCTTGTTTGTGTTCGTTTGTTAAGAAAATGAATGTGTTCGTGTTCGTTTATGTTCTTTTTTTAATAGTATAAATGAACAGTTCATAAACGTTAGGGAGCGTGCATAACTGAACATAGATGAACAAACATTACTGTGGAAATGCCAATTAAAAAATAAAAAAACTAGACTGGATTGTAACGGGTGATTTTTTAATTTCAGAAAACTAGCTGTACTTGACCCCAAAAAAATTAAGTGAATAAATAAATGAACATAAATGAGTGTACATAAACGAACACTCACGAACATAAATGAATGAGTGAGGCATGTGTGCATGTTTTGTCCATTTAACTAAATGAAAAAAAAATTGTTCATGTTTGTTCATTTATTAATTAAATAATTAATTACAAATCAACTCCCTGCCGAACAGTTCACTGAACGTTCGGTTCATTTACAGGGCCAGTTATAATTGGTCTTCATATAAATAGTCAACTCTTGTTGCAGGTCTAGGTTTTATCGAGTCAAATTTTGCTTCGGTCAAAGACAAAAGTCAACAATCTCCTCTTGGTTTTGATATCATATTTCCTGGTATGATTGAGTATGCAAAATCCTTGAACATAAACCTTCTTTCAAACCAAACAGATTTTTGTTTGATGCTACACGAGAGAGAATTAGAGCTAACAAGGTATTTTTATTTTTTTTATAATATTATGCGAGTCATATATATTGCAAAGAAACAAACTTTTATTTGTTATTATAATTATCTTATAGATGTCATTCAAATGAGATGGATGCATACCTGGCATACATTTCAGAAGGACTCGGTAGATTATATGATTGGCGTACGGTGAAGAAATATCAGATGAAAAATGGTTCGGTTTTGAACTCACCATCTGCAACCGCAGCTGCTTTAGTTAATAATCAAAATGTTGGCTGTCTTAATTATTTAACTTCACTTTTGGACAAGTTTGGTAATGCAGGTACAACAGTACAAGTTTATTGTTTCGTTAATTTATCAATATTCAAAACCGTACATTGTGCTAACATATTTAAGTGGTTAATCTCAGTCCCGTCAATTTACCCTTTTGATTTATATATCCGGCTTTCCATGGCTGACACACTTGAAAGATTAGGAATCGCGCACCATTTCAGTGTGGAAGTTAAAAATGTTTTAGATGAAACATATAGGTAATTAACTAATTATTAATTTTCATTTTTATTTAATCAAAATATATGAAAACATTAATGCAAATCATTTGGTCAACTTTAGATGTTGGGTGGAGAAGGATGATCAAATATTCATGGATGTTGTAACGTGCGCTTTAGCCTTCCGGTTATTAAGGATCAATGGGTATGAAGTCTCCTCAGGTATGTTTCATTATATCTTAGTTAAGAAAACATATAATAAGTTGTTTATTATTATTATTATTATTATTATTATTATTATTTTCTTATCGTTTTGGTTTTATAACTTGATACGTGGCATAGATCCATTGGCGGAAATTACTAATGAAGGAGCTTTTAAAGACAAATATGCAGTTCTTGAAGTGTTTAACGCGTCACAGGTTTTATACCAAGAGGAATTATCTTTCGGGGAACAAATTTTGAAGTCGGCTGATTTCCTCAAAAGAATTATATCCACTGATTCAAAAGAGGTTCTAATTTTGACTTTGACTCTGACTCGTAGTTAAGTTTATTTTCATGTCTGAATGATTAACTTGATCAGGTGGACAATGCTCTTAAGTTCCCCTTTAATACCGGTTTAGAACGCATAAACACTAGACGGAATATCGATCTTTACAATGCAGACAATACAAGAATTATGAAAACTACATATCGGTTAGTTTTGCATTTCAATTTTAAATATTTATTATTTAAGATATTAAGCAGTGCATAATTCTGAACATATTACTCTAATTAATGCCAGCTCATCAAATATTAGCAACAAGGATTACCTAACGTTTGCAGTTGAGGATTTTAACGCTTGTCAATCTATTTATCGTGAAGAACTAAAAGGCCTTGAAAGGTACGTATCTTAAGTTAATTTTTTTTTATATGTGTGCTTCGATTAATGAAGAAATGATGACATGGCGTGACGCCAGGTGGGTGGTGGATAATAAACTGGACCAGCTCAAGTTTGCTAGGCAAAAAAACGCATACTGTTATTTCTCAGTTGCTGCAATACTTTCATTACCAGAATTAACCGACGCGCGTATTTCATGGGCCAAAAATGGGATCCTTACTACAGTAGTTGATGACTTTTTTGACGTCGGTGGTACTATCGACGAATTGGTCAGCCTGATTCAATGTGTTGAAAAGTAAAATCTTGATCGGTATTTGTTTTCTTATTTATTTAAAAATTTATAAAATGTTTTGTTTTACATTTTTATATAATGCAGATGGAATGTAGATGTTGACAATGATTGTTGTTCAGAGCAAGTTAGAATTGTATTTTCGGCATTAAAAAATGCAATATGTTGGATTGGAGACAAAGCTTTTAAATGGCAAGGACGAGACGTAACAAGTCATGTTATTCAAATCGTAAGACGTTTTTCAGTCTTTTCTACTTTATAAAAAGAAAAAGATGGTGTTCATATATTCATGTAAATATTTGTTTGTTTGTATAGTGGTTGGATCTCATGAATAGTATGTTAAGAGAAGCTATATGGACAAAAGATGCTTATGTGCCAACAATAAACGAATACATGGAAAACGCGTACATGTCATTTGCACTCGGCCCGATTGTACTGCCTGCTCTTTACCTTGTGGGGCCCAAATTGTCGGAGGAGATTGTCGAAAGCTCTGAGTATCATTATCTGTTTAAGCTAATGAGTACTCAGGGCCGGCTTTTGAACGATATCCATAGCTTCAAGGTATATGCTTATAAAAACTTTACTTTTTTTACAAAAGACTGAATTACAAATTTTATCCTTTAAATATATGTGAGATTTATGGATCAAATCCTTTAAAAAGTTTATTTGCGGGCGGTGTCCTTTATATGACAAAATACATTCGCTTTTTGTCCTTTGCACAAACTGCCATCTAAAAACCTCAGTTAAATCCAAACATGCCAAGATTAACAGGGTTTTTGTTTAACATATTTTATTTAGTTTCTTTTTCTAATAATATAAATATTAATTTGTTTTTTAATTATAAATATTTAAATAGTATGCGTAAAAAGACTTAAATGCCCTCACATTCCAAGACTTAACAGGGTTTTTGGATGGCGGTTAGTCAAAAGGACGAAAATCAAACAAACATGTCATGTAAAGGACAACGCTTGCAAATAAACTTTTTAAAGAACCCGATCCATAAATTGCATATGTTTAAATGACAAAATTTGTAATTCTGTTTAAAATAAACAATAAACAATGTACTAAATGGTAATAAACCAATATTGGGTTTTGTTGAATGTTAATGTAGAGAGAATTTAAGGAAGGGAAATTAAATGTTGTGGCATTGCATTTGAGTGATGAGGGAAGTGATAATGTGGAAGAAGAGGTTGTGAAGGAGATGATGATGATGGTAAAGAATAAGCGGAGAGAGATGATGAAATTGGTTACGGAAGAAAAGAGGAGCGTTGTTCCTAGAGCTTGTAACGACGCGTTTTGGAACATGTGTAACGTGTTGAATCTTTTTTATGCGAATGATGATGGGTTTACTGGGGACGCGATTCTTGGTATTGTGAAGGATGTTATTTATGACCCGATTATGCTTGTGAATGGAAGTGAAGAATGAGTATAGGAATCGTTTAGGTTTTGTTTTCAGTTAGAATTATAGAAAAAAGCAAAACATTGTCCTGTCGCTAGTGAGCAATAGCATTTACGTTTATTACTCAAACACAGATAATAAGATAAGCCAAACCATAAAGTTGCAGAACCAGTGGCTTACGGTCATACAGTAGGTATAGATTTTTTTTACATATCATTTCGTTTTCTCTTACGACAATACTTTAGTTTTTTCTTCTATAAAGCATTATAATGGATTTTTATATTGACATAGTGTAAAGTTTCATGTTCACATCTAAAATAACTCCTTTCCCTTTATTAGCAATTTCCTTCCAAACCGGTGATACATCTAAATATTTGCATGTGTCATCGCTTTTGAGGAAACTGCTAAGGCGCTAATGCATTAAACATCATGTTTCAAGATTTAGAACCCATGTTTTCTTTAAAAAATAACCACTTTTTTTACATTTATGATTCCAACAATTATGACGGCAAGAGGATCGGTTCCGCCTTTTGAACCATTATAACATTTTCATATTTTGTATTTAAAAAAAAACAAAAAAATAATATAAAATGTGAGACACAAATTGCGTGGGCGGTAAGCATGAATCAACATACAAGTTTTTCGAAGACAGGTTCTCATAGTTATAATAAATTGCACAAGATTAAAACTTTGTCGATACATATATCAAATAAATTTAGTTGTGTATAAACCAAGTAACAAATACAACCTTAAACTTCAAACATGAAACTAAAATGTCTAGTCAAGATCTTCATGTAGTTTGGAAAACAAGGTGTGGCAAAACACATGATTAAAAAGAGACCCACATTGGCATGCATAAGTGACTTGTGATCATTTCATAGAAGGAGAGTGTTCAATAAAGCAAACCAGACTCACCTTTTACTCACTCACACTCCAAAGTAAAAAAAAGAAAACAAACAAACATTTTGATTGGTCACACTCTAAGTACATTATATTATATATACATACATTATATAGGTGCAATATATTACACGGGTAAATTGAATATACATCTAATTTCCAACAGATAACCAACAGAACAATACAAATGCTAACAATTGACACGACCAGAAAATAAACATGTTTTGTCAGTTAGTATAACGTGTCTGTCTATTAAACATGTGACACGAACAAGATCATTTTACTCGTATTAACAATTGAACATTAAACGAATCTTCTCAGAACACAACACAACATAACACAACACAAATAAGTATATGGGTCGTGCTAGGTTTCAACTATATATTTTACCCACTAAACCGACACGATTGACAACCTAAATAAACGCGAATACGCAATGCTGGTTAGATACATAGAATGGAAGAGAGAAATATATATATGATTATGCACGATCAGTTACATAACCGTCTTATGTATAAATAACCGGGTTATGTATTAAGTTAAAAGCTAAAACAATAGGCACAAAATGTCTATATGTCGTTCTCTAAATAGAATTGTATCGCACGCATTGTTTTGAAGAACGTTTGTGGCAACTGTGTGGTCAAATACCTTCCAAAAGCTTATTATTACAAGTCCTTTTTCTTCTAAAAACATCATTTTTTTTAATATAAAGAGATAATTTTCTGCATATAAAAACCATCCCATCCATGTTATTATGTATTTATGTTCTCACTTCCTCCTTAACATTTACATAATAATAATATATCAAACACCCCAAAAGACCAAAGTGCAAGTAAAATGATCAATGCATTCAAATATGTTCTAGTAAGCTTATTATATCTTTGTGCTCATAACATGCTTCATGTCATGTCTTCAACAAGGTTCTATGACTTTAAGATCCAAATGCTTAAAGTCAACAAGCTTTGTAACACCACCAACATTGTAACCATTAACCAGAAATACCCCGGGCCGGTCATTTACGCCCAAGAAGATGACCGAGTCATTGTTAAACTCACCAACGAGTCACCCTACAATGTCACAATTCATTGGTACAAATATACAAAACCATTTTTTTTTTTGTGTTTTTATTTCACTTAATTTTTTTCTAAGGAAATGTGTGTTATAAATATTATTAGGCACTGTGTTAAGACAGATATTGTCGTGTTGGTCAGACGGGCCTTCTTACATTACTCAGTGCCCGATTCAACCCGGTCAAAGTTTCGCGTACGAGTTCACTTTATCGAGACAAAAGGGGACACTTTTATGGCATGCTCATTTTTCATGGCTTAGAGCTACTGTTTATGGTGCCCTTATCATCTACCCTAAAACAGGAGTGCCATACCCTTTTAAACACCCTTATAAAGAACATATTGTAATGTTAGGTCAGTTGACTTTCGATTTCATGCAAATATTATTATACATTTGAAAAATAGTATTAGATTTCATTTCATTCTTGTAGGGGAGTATTGGCAGCAAGATCTTGTACACCTTGAAAAAACTGTTCAGGCAAGCGGTACAGGTGCCCCGATAGCAGACGCGTATACCATCAACGGTCATCCAGGCCCCAAATATAACTGCTCCGCAAACGGTAAATATTTATTTTCTATCGGATCGTTAAAAAAGGTAATTATTACATGGTTGGTCCCTGATGTTTCTCAAGCAGTTAACACCTTGGATGGGGTTATGTTTTTCCGTTAAATGGGTGTGAAATGACCAAAATACCCTTTGATTATTTATTTTATTTTTCAGATGTGTACAAGATTGATGTCGTACCCTTTTAAACACCCTTATAAAGAACATATTGTAATGTTAGGTCAGTTGACTTTCCATTTCATGCAAATATTATTATACATTTGAAAAATAGTATTAGATTTCATTTCATTCTTGTAGGGGAGTATTGGCAGCAAGATCTTGTACACCTTGAAAAAACTGTTCAGGCAAGCGGTACAGGTGCCCCGATAGCAGACGCGTATACCATCAACGGTCATCCAGGCCCCAAATATAACTGCTCCGCAAACGGTAAATATTTATTTTCTATCGGATCGTTAAAAAAGGTAATTATTACATGTTTGGTCCCTGAGGTTTCTCAAGCAGTTAACACCTTGGATGGGGTTATGTTTTTCCGTTAAATGGGTGTGAAATGACCAAAATACCCTTTGATTATTTATTTTATTTTTCAGATGTGTACAAGATTGATGTCGTACCCGGAAAAACCTACATGTTAAGGCTAATTGGCGCGCTTTTAAACAAGGAAAGCTTCTTTTCAATAGCTAATCACAAATTAACAATCGTTGAAGCCGACGGGGAGTACACAAAACCGTTCACCACTGACCGAGTCATGCTCGGGCCCGGTCAAACCCTTAACGTCCTGGTCAAGGCCGATCAAAAGATAGGACGATATTCCATGGCCATGGGGCCGTACATGTCGGCCCAACATGCTTTATTTCAAAATATAACATCAATTGCATACTTTCAATATGTAGGTGCTGTACAAAATAGTGTGGCTTTACCAGCTTCTTTATTACCTAGGTTTAATGATAATCTAGCGGTTAAAACCGTTATGGACGGGTTAAGAAGCCTTAAAGCCGGTAATGTCCCGAAAGATATAGACACGCATCTTTTCTTTACTATCGGTCTTAACATTAATAAGTGCGGTTCAAAAACACCTAAACAGAATTGTCAAGCTGTTAATGGCGGTGTGATGGCGGCTTCCATGAATAATAATAGTTTTGTTAAACCAAATACCGCAATCCTACAAGCTTATTATAACCATGTTAACGGTCATTTCACCGAGGATTTCCCGGGGTCCCCACTTAAGTTTTATGATTTTGTTAACGGCGCTCCTAATTCACCTCCTAATAACACGGGGTCCACATACGGAACGAGGGTCAAAGTTCTCGAATATGGGAGTCGGGTTCAACTCATATTGCAGGATACTGGGACCGTGACAACCGAAAACCACACGATTCATCTTCACGGGTATAGCTTCTATGTGGTTGGGTATGGCAGCGGAAATTACAACCCGCAAACCGCAAAGCTTAACTTGGCGGACCCGCCTTATATGAACACGATTGGCGTGCCCGTTGGCGGTGGGCTGCAATCAGATTCGTTGCTGATAATCCAGGTATATTAACTACTTCATACTCCATAAGCACTAAACATATAACTATACTTATATATATTATATTGATGTCGAATTTGTAATGTTTTAGGGGTTTGGTTTATGCATTGTCATCTGGAGCAGCATTTTGATTGGGGATTGGCGGTTGTGTTTATAGTGAAGAACGGGAACGGGCCGATGGAAACACTTCCTCACCCGCCACCAGACATGCCGCGTTGTTAATTATGACATTTAAGTAGATGATTCTTTTAACAAGTGTGCATTGAGAATTAAGATTTAAGTGTGAATGTGTGATGTCATTTTCTTAGAACCAGTGTGTGTAGAATCTGAAAACACATGTTTCAGTGAAATAAATAAATTGTTGACGAATTAACTTAATCGATGTTTTTATATAGTAGATAGCGGATTAGCTAACCGTGAAACGGTCAAGGGTTGACTTTCTCTGAATTCCAAGAAACGTCTTCGTTAACAATCTTCCTCGAGAAGCTTATTCTCTCGCTACTCTTCAAATTCAAGTAATCAACCTGTGAATTACAGAAATTACAAAAAGAAAAATAATAAGAAAAAAAGTGGATCCAAGCACAAATATCGCTTAACAAAAGAAACTTAAGACAGTCGGACCTGATGGGGATCAAGAACCAACAAGCAAAAGGCTGAAACGGGACCAGCTGCAGGGTCCAATGAGCTTGGACCCTGGTCTGACTGGTCCCCTAAAGATGGAAGTCCCGGGTTTGGTCCCAAGTACTGGAGCCGGGACTTCGGTGAACTAGCAAACCAAGCCTTCTCTCTTTGCTACATACAAAGTAATAATATTAACAGAATTTTGTGTCTATTTGGAATACATTCAAGTAAAATAAATATGAATTTGGGGATACCTTAAGTTTCATGGAATCAGGGTTTGATCCATCAATGACATCAACAGGACCATTTATCCGAAATTGTTCCCACGAATCCGTGAAATACCAACAAATCTGAATCATAACCAAAAGATTACAGTCTAGGCGTGTGCTCGAAACCGAAAATAACCAAACAGAATAACCGACCAAAACAAAAACCGAAGATGTAGTTTTATGTTTTCGACTTTTCGTAAAAACCAAATTTTCTGTTCGGCTTTGCATTTAACTAAAACTGAACCGAACCAAAAGATGTGGTTTTATGTTTTCGACTTTTCGTAAAAACCAAATTTTCTGTTCGGCTTTGCATTTAACTAAAACTGAAGCCGAACCAAACTTATAGATTTTTATTATTTTCTATTTTAAACTTAAGTAATTTATAACAGTTTCATATATAGTTTAACCCGAGTATTTTTGCCAAAATATTAACAATAAAATAATTAACTAATAAAAAAATTTAGGCCCGAATTCATTATATTCACAAAATTTTCAAGCCCAATGGCAAACCCAATCAAACCAAACCAACCCATGCACACCCCTAGATTACACCCCCCAAAAAAAAACAATTTATAATATATTATGTTTTTAATAGTTTCAAACAATACATACTTCAGCAAATGGCCAATGGTTAAGATCCTCAATCTGCAGTAAAACATTCCAAATTCAAGACACAATATCAAATATGATTAATATTATTAAACAAAAAAAACCAACCTTGTGAGTTCTGGTGTCAGTATTAATCTGAATTTAATTAGTTGCATCCTGAAATCCCCTGCAAAATAAAACATCAGGCCGTCTCGCGGGTAAGCTAAATGGGCAATGGCTTTAGGCCTCCAGATTTATAGGGCCTCAATCTTAAATAAGAGTTATGTATTATGATATTTTGAAAGTAGAGTTCTTTAGAATTATTAACTCAATGATGAGCCACAAGCTATGTTGCACGGGAACTGGTACGGGAACGGGAAACGGGCACGGGTACGGGAACGGGAAACGGCAAAACTCAAAAAATCAAGAAACGGGTACGGCAAAAAAATTATAAAAAAAATAAAAATATATATTACATAGGTAATTAATTATTAATAACAAATAAATAAATATATTATTTTTATTTATATATAACGTCATTTAAACATTTTATGTATAAAATTACAAGTTGAGAACCAAATATAAACTAGTCTAGATAGTAAGGGTTAATGTTAAAATGTACAACCTAATTTAATACTATTTAACAAAGTTTAGGGAGTAGATGCAAATAATTGAAAGATCAAGGGTTTAATGTTAAAACCTAAACCTATTACTTAACCTAAAATACTTTAAAATAATCTGGCCGCCTCTTCTTCTTCTTCTTCCATCAGTTTCCGGCGCCGGAATACCATATGTGGCACCGGAATTCATCGGATACGTCCAGGAATCGTTTGTTGACCGTCCCCGGCTTTTCGAAACGGTCAACGACCGTCCCCAAATATTAGGAAACGGTCAAGAAACGTTTCCTGCCGTCCCCGTCGGCGTTTCCGTCCCCGACGAGTTTCCGGGACGGGGTAAGGCAGGTGGGCCGCGTTTCTGTGCAACCTAGGCCACAAGCTAAGGATGATTGCTACATATTCATTATCACGTCATATCATCCATACTCTATAATTCTTGTATACTTTCTAGCGCTATACGCATAAAGAAAAGAAAATAAAAAAGCCTCAATATTTTAGTTAGTTTTAGGCCTCCGAGGACGGACGTTGAGCCGGCCGTGTAAAACATCATACAATTCAGTATGAAATTGACACAATACAGCGGTTAATTGTGTGTATAACGTACCGGAAAACAACTGTCCGATTAGCAGGCATGCCACTGGGTCCAATTGTAGCCTGTAAAATTAAAACCCTGAAATTAGAGCGATTTGTGTGTATAAAATTATAAAATTAAAATACGTACGAGCTGAAAATAAGAAGAGTGTCTGAGGTGGGAATTGGACTGGAGTGCGTTAAGAAGAAGTTGTTTCCATGGAGCTGCTGTTGTTGAACCCATTTCTGATCACTGTGAGTGTGAATTAGCCAATTTGGAGTTCGATGGTTTGGTTCTTTAATGTTTAGTTAGAAGGGTCTAACCCAAACTTCATGGGTGAGCGATAACCGAGCCATCGAAATAAAATCGGTAAACCGAAATTAAATGAACTGAACCATTCATATATTTCTATCTTTTATGTATATTATGTTGTATATCTCCATGATTTATGCATGTATTTCTAAGCAAAATTTAGCCAAATGTGAAATTAATCGATAACTAAACTGAATTCCGACAATTGAATAATCTGCATTGATTAACCGGAAACCGATTGGTTACAAAAATAGATTAATCGATTACTTTGGTTTCGGTTTAGGCTAATAACTGAACCTTGCACACGCGCCTATTGGTCCATAACAGGGGTTTGTAGAGACATAGTATTAGTGGTAAGTACTTTTAGGAGAGTGTACACCTTAGGCGAACTTTGCTTCCAACTATCATCTACCATTATGTGTATGTTAGTGGTAGCTTTTGGTTTTGACAGTTTGAAAACCAACACTAGCACACCAACACTATATTGTTTTTTTTGTATTATGCTTAGCATGCATGTGGTATTTGGAGTGAGAGTCTTATTGAAAGCAACTTCTCTATCTCTATGGATAGAGATATGGTTTTACAATTGCTTTGCTTATGAGTGAGATTTTACCGGGTATGCTTGTCGTTGTTGGTTTTCCTAATCATATATTGATTAACCATAAAACTGAACGGAAATAAATGATGGTTCGGTTATGTTTTCTATGAACATCTAAAAACACAGTTTGGTTTTTGTCATGCCTCACTTCAAAACCGAACCGAACTTCAAAATCGTACCAAACTATACCGAGCTGAACTTGTTGAGCGTTTGTCATTAGATTTATACATTAGGGAAAATATTAGGTCAAGAGTTTTAGGCCCAAGCCTAGTTTTTCTTTTAAGGAAAATTAGGTTTCGGGCGTAAAGAAAACCAACAACCTTAATACCTAAACATAACATTTTTCCCAAAACTTCGGTTTTGATTCGATAAAAACCGAACCAATTTTTAGATTTCAAACTTTATTATCACCATATCTCTAAGTATGTAGATGTTCTGGACATTTTTAAACTTCCACATTGTTTTCATTACGTATTTCTCTCAAAATGATGCTATTTTTTGCATTTAATATACATTCATATATGATGGTATTAAGTTGCGGGGATAGCTCAGTTGGGAGAGCGTCAGACTGAAGATCTGAAGGTCACGTGTTCGATCCACGTTCACCGCATAACTTATTTTTTTTTCTAAACACAAATTATTTTCTGAGATTCTAATGATAACAACCTTGTACCGAACAGGTGTTAGTTAAATCCTCTTTTTACACAAACTCACAATTTCCAACATCCATGTTTTTTGCTTCCCATATTTTTTTCATGCCTATATATTTCAATCCAACCTCTAATGTTTCATATTGGAGCTACATATTTTCTCAAGTTTCACCCTCATTGCCTTGTCTCCATTCATAATCTCCTTTTTCTCATCGATAATCGAAACCCGAATTCGTGTTTTCAAGACAGGAAAACATTTGGGTTTTGATTCTCTTTAATAAAAAAAAGGAAGAGAAAATTGAATAAGGAGATTTTGATCGAGCAAGGAAACGAGTGTAACTAGCATAAGTTTTGATTCTATAAATGTTTCAAAAAGCTCCCTTCAATGAAAATTGGTGTGATGACATATAATAGAACCTATATTTTCAACCATTTCTTCTCTTTCTCATCATCAAGAAACCTTGATACTAGATTCGGATGCCGATCTAGATTCCTCACGCGATCGGCTTCTGATTCATGTGTAATTGCTTTGGAGACCGCCTTCTCTAAGATTAAGATTCATATTGGATTCTTGTGATCATAATTAGATCTTGTTATTATCTTTCGAAATTACTTCCGTCTTTCTCTACTTCTCTACTCGCTCGCTTTGTCTTTTTGTTTGATTATTCAATCTCCGCCCATTCTTGAAAAATGGAATCTGGAGATGGAGCTGATGCAACCACGGAGGTCGATTATGTTGAAATAGACCCGAGTGGCCGTTTCTTACGGGTATGCATGTCCTTTAGCTATTTAATAATATTGTTATCTATTGGTTCTTTATCTCATTATTATTTGTTAGAATTTGATTCTTGTATATTGGCGTTTGAATTCATTTTAAACATATTTAAGGAATATGTGTTTCGTTGTATTTTATCCAACGTTGTTAAAACCCGACCGAAACAATCTATTATACTAGAAACGAGCCCTTGACCGATTCGGTTGACATGGGTTGAACCGGCATTGTAGATGGACCAATCTGGAATCTAGTTTTTGTGAAAATATTTTTTTAAAATATATATTTAAAATTGAGTCCTTTTTATTATTATAGCATTTTCTATATTTAAAATTGAGTCCTTTTTATATACATAAAATAGTGGTGTTGTATTTACAAAGTACTCTCTCTTAAAAATGTATTTTCGAGTAACTAATTAAATAATCGTATTATCGATATTATATTCTACTTCTACTTAAAATCATATTTTATATACTTTTTTTAAATATAAATATAACAATATACTATTCAAATTTATATATAACTAGTTTTATCCCATGTATTACGGGGGTGGTTTACATTATTCGTTTTTAATATTTATATACTTTTTTGGAGTTTAATTTTATTTATTGTAAAGAGATTTATAATATACATAGAGTTTGATGATAAAAATGTTTCACAAATAACTAAGATGTTATAACCCGGCTTAAAAGTTGTCCGGGTTTGGTGAGACCCAAGACCCGCTTATTTTTTTACTATAAAATTGTTTCTTAATTATCAATAATATCGTTTAAAAAAAATCATATAATAATTTTTAGTATATCCTATTTTATAGGATTTTCACATCAATAGTTTGGTGTGAATAATTTTTAATTTAATGAGATGTTATAACCCGTTTAAGGAATATCTGGGTTTGGTAAGACCCATACCCGTGAATTCGGGTCAAATGCAGAGAAGCCTCCATTTAAAAATAAAGGAAATCTGGTGACTCCAAAAAAAGGGGGAGTGACCACACATCGCGACACATAAGATTTTTATGTTTTTGTTTATATATATTATAGATATAAATATTCTAAAATTAACTACAATGTTTTTTTGATTTTTGAGTACATGACCTGTCTATGATTAGAAATTTTTTATTTTATGACTGTTTTTGTTTCGATTTGGTTTTTCAATTTATTATTTTTCGGTTTCATGCACGCCTGATAAAATTTCATTGTCTTTCTTGATACGTTTACAGTACCCTGAAGTTCTGGGCAAAGGCGCATTCAAGAAAGTGTAAGCTTTCATAACTTTAATAATTTCCATACACTATTTTGATCTCAACTTCAAATCATGATTCCATATTCAATATGTTCATCTAGTTACAAGGCATTTGACCAACTTGACGGAATCGAAGTCGCCTGGAACAAAGTAAGGATTGACAATGTCTTGCAATCTCCAGAAGATTACAAAAACTTGTATTCAGAAGTTCATATTCTTAAATCACTAAATCACAAAAACATCATCAAATTGTGTCATTACTGGATCGACATAAAAAAGAAGACGTTAAACATGATTACCGAGCTCTTCACATCAGGAAACCTACAACAGTAAGTCCGATTATATATAAGTTTTTATTTAACTGTCATTTCCGTCCCTATGGTGTTATCAGTTTTGCCACTTGTTGGACTGAGGTCGCAAGAAAATGAAACCATAAGAAAAAATAAATGGAAGAAAATGCAGAACTGACCAAACCACATGAACGAAAATAACAGTTTACTCTTTTACAGATAATGTATTATTAATGTTAACATGGATTTGTGTCAAGCAGATATTGTAAGAAGCATAAGCGTGTAGATATGAAAGCCATCAAGAACTGGGCAAGACAGATTCTTAATGGTCTAGACTACCTTCACAGTCAAAACCCTCCCGTTATTCACCGCGACATCAAATGCGACAACTTGTTCGTTAATGGAAACCAAGGTGAAATCAAAATCGGCGACCTCGGATTAGCAACTGTGATGCAGCAGTCCACTGCTAAAACTTTCATTGGTAAGAATTAAGAACAAGAAATTTTGACGTGTTTGGATACTTGAAAGTTCATTATTTGTTATTTTTATTTTATTTTATTTCATTTTATTTTATTTTATTTTAGATTTGTTTATTAGTATTTCATCTAAAGAATATGAAAGAAACTTTAGGCCTATTTTCATTTTAATTAATGATAAAATGATTTTGCATATAATCCTAAATTTTTTATTTTTTGGTTCACATAAAATAATGGATTAAAATAATTATTTGGATATGAATATTTAATTAATGATTAATTGATATTTAAATCGTATTTAAAATTTTTGAGGATACATTAGTTATTAAATTCATATAAATTACTTAAAATTTGATTCTTTTTTTTTTTGGGACTTGATTTATAGTAAAACTGAGACCAAACTGAATAACCAATTTATTAATAAAAAAAACATAAAATCAAACCGTCGTTTTATTTTGATTCGATACGTCAGTTATAAAACGATCTGGTTTACAGTTTTTTATCTACAAAGAATATTGTATCCTTCATTACTAATACCTTTATTTCTTCATTTCACTAATCATTATTCCTTTGTATTCAACGCGTAGGAACCCCGGAATTCATGGCTCCAGAGCTCTACGATGAGAACTATAACGAACTAGCCGATATATATTCTTTCGGCATGTGCATGTTGGAGATGGTGACTTTTGAGTACCCATATATCGAGTGCAAGAATGCAGCTCAAATATACAAGAAAGTTATATCAGTAAGTTAACTAATATTTTTCAGTGTTCATTAATGTAGTCAAGATTACGAAGATTTTAAACTAACTGGTTAATTAACTGTTAACAGGGTATTAAACCTGCTTCTCTTGACAAAGTGAGTGATCCTGAAATTAAAGACTTCATAGAAAAGTGTTTAGTTCCAGCAAACCAAAGATTGTCTGCTAGGGAGCTTTTGGAAGATCCGTTTCTCAAGCCCAAGAACCCGACCTGGGGTCTACTAGCAATGGCGAATCATCCGGTTGTAGAAGTTTGTAGGATGCATAAAGAACATGAGTTTAGGCTAAAAGGCGTAAAAAACAACAATAACTCGGTTTCTTTGGCCATGCGAATTGCTGATCCGATTGGTAATCCATTACTAATATAGTTTTTGTAATCATATTTAACCCCGAGATATTTGTTTTCACATTTGGAAAACCGGGAAAACAAATCAAAATAACCATTTTCAGCAAAAATATTAACAAAATAAACTTGAATTTTTGAAATTACAAAATTAGTTGCTTGACAATTTTTTTGCCAATCATTTCAATCAATCACATGAGGACACGTGTCACCAATCGCTGACGGACTACACCCTCAAATAAAATCTCCCATGCCAGAGTGTTTTATTTGCACGGCACTAGGTTGAAATCCACTTGTGTCAAGAGGCATTTGATGTGCTCTGATTGATTGGTACTTTTAAAAAGTCAAAGCTATTTTATTAATTTTATCGGTCAATATGATATTTAATGTTTGTTATGTGACCCATTTTGATCCGTATTGTAAACCATATATTTAGTTGTAGGTCACGTGAAGAATATACAGTTCGTGTTTTATCTAGAAACTGACACTGCATTATCAGTCGCGCGTGAGATGGTTGAACAACTCGAGTTAGCCAACAATGACGTGCCTTTTATCGCTGACTTGATCAAGAACTCGATCGCAAGGATTTTACCTAGCCGACAACCATTAAATAAAAACATACCAGTAAGCACGCACACTTCCTATGTATCTTTTAAAAAAACTTTTTTTTGCTGTTATATAACTATAATCTTTCGGTTAAATTAAAACAGGAGTTGACACGTGTGACAAGCATGATTGAACAAAGTTTTGGGGATGTGAGTAGGTTTTCAAAAGTGAAGGGGTTTACAAAACAAGGTACATTTCTTTCTTTATGTGAAAGTGATGATAAGGTAAAACTGAGGGAAGAATTAGAAGTAGCAGAGAGAGGGTACACGCAAAAGTGTGAAGAGTGGAGAATGGTGAAGAAGAGGAAGATGGGAGTTGAAGCTACTCTAAAGAGATGTATAACATTATAATACACAAGACAAGAAGAATTTTGAATGAAAATTTGTTCATTTCTCATATAATCACAAGTTGTATGGAGTATGTTTGTGTGACATTATGTGTTCATCACCTTTTTTTTATTTATATAATTGACTTATTTTATAAATATAAATTATGTAAATCACAAATCTATTTGGTTTATAGAGTATGGGTAGAGATACTGTACAATAATGGCTTAACGTACGAGAGGTACGCGAGATGCTCAAAGGCAAAAAAAACAAAGGCAAAAGTACTAAAACGCTCAACCAAACCCTAAATGTTCAGCCAAAAATCTAAAACGCTCAAAAACGGTTTTCGTGAAAAAAAACTGAAAAATTGATAGATTAACCATCCAAAACTGTTTTTTCGGTGAACCAATGATTAATTGGATATGTATTGACGATTCCGAGATGTTGGGATGTGATTTCATGGATCGATTTCGTGAAAAAAAAATGGATTCTCGTACCTATTATACGTTAAGGTATTATTATATTGGATCTTTTCCCATAGAGTATTATGTATTAGAGAATATTCTAGAATATATTATTAGAGTTTTAGTATTATAGTGTTACCAGTATTATGTATTAGAGAATATTCTAGAATATATTATTAGAGTTTTAGTATTATAGTGTTACCATGATTAGGAGATTGTATTTGAATATGTTTTCTTGTATTTATCTCATTGTACTCCTCTATATATAGTTGATCAATAATACATGACACCTTACGGGTTTTCATTATTCTATATTATGATGAAAATTTCTAAATATAAATTGTCAGTATAGCAGTTTGAGTCCGTTGAGTTTTTAATATATGACCCTCAAAGTGGACCAAAACAGAACGTGTTAAGCCTAATCCAAGTGGTTCAATCTTGGTTATGGCTGACTCATTAGCGTAATAGTGTTAAGCCCATCATCCTTCTTTAAATAGAAAGTACTTCTACAAATGAGAGGCATGTACGTTGTTCCTTCTTACCTAAACTCTCTCTACATATACCATCAATACTCGATCAACAATCTACAATCACAATAAGCTCATCAAGTCTGAGTCGATTTGGAAAAACAAGTTAATCAAGTTTAGGTCGATCGATTATTATGAATTCTATTACTTGTTGTCACTTACCTTAACTTTTGATTTTTCAATTGTTTCATTTAGTAGTTAGATCAGTAGTCATTTACGTTTGATTTGTAGCGCTACATAATATAAGCATGGTTGTGACTTGTGACTTGCGCGTCATTAATAAAGTAATCAAGTTACAGTCTCTTTTGTGTTACTGGATTGTTACTTTGACACCAACAAAACAAGGCTGAGTGTAAAAGCATGTTGAATAAGTGTCTTGCGATAATTCAAATCTGTAACTGAAGAAACACTAAGTGAACCCTGGACAGATTATAGATAATCTGGGGGTTAAGTAATGTTTCCCACGGGGATGAGGTTCAGCAGAGAAGGTTGTTCTTCTGGAAACCTGCAAAACAGACACCGTAAGCTCGTCACTGAGAAGGGGGGGTTCCTCCTTGTGACCACCCTCCGGCGTGAGAATCAGACTAGATTGCTCTGAATATAGGTGTATATTAAGAGATTGCTAGATAAGATTGAGATATCAGATGATGTCCTTACCATTCCAAGGTGTTGGAGTATTTATAGCCGAAGATAGGTTTCCAAGCAGGTACAGCCGGCTGAATAGTATTCCTGTTCTACCAACAGTGGACTATGCACAGGCCATGCTGGTTGGTGGATAGGTTATGGCCAACAGTAATAAGGTCGGCTGTATACTGTTCTTTTACTGCCGGCTACGCACTGTTCCACCAACTGTAGGCTGCGCACGTCCCATCGTGAGGGTTGGTGAGTAGGCAGCGGCTAATAGTGACAAACAGTACTAGAGGGTGCTCCTCCTCGTATTGTTGCCGGTGAGCTGTCACCCTGTGATTAGTTCATGGGCTGCTCTGGTCAAACTGTCTGTTCCGCCCATACCTTAGTAGGTATAGTACGAAAGACCTTCCAGAAGCATACGGACTGGCTCATTTAGGCGGGAGTGTTCCCGCGTTGCTCATTCCTTCATATGACTACTGAACGAATGCCTTGTGCGTGTAGCCTTGCTGTTAGTGCGGGTAGCCTTCCCTGATGGCTTGTATCCGCAGCTGCGGGAACAGGCGGTGTACTTCACCATTGGGAGGCTTTCCCTGCGGGTACAGCTGGCGTACTGCGCGTAAGGTTCTTTGAGCATGGTGGGTCCTGCTGGAGCAGTTGGTCATTGCGCAGACGTCCCTGTTCAAGGTGAGTCTTGCGGGTCCAACTGGGCTCTGCTGGGACCTACCTCTTCAAGTCCCCCCAGTCCAATGTTCTTCTCATGAATTATTAATAAATGAGGTGAACTTTTGGACTTAGCAAGGGGTTTTGAAAAGGGTTTCGATTTTCGGTTTTCCGTGGTGATTCATTCCGCGGTTTTCCTGATGTCACGCAGAAATTCCCGACTTTTCTGCTTGATCTTTGGTTATGAAGCGGGTAGGTCTGTAACCTCCTCGCAAGTCCGGAGCGTTGAGTCCCACTTGTGTGGATTCTCCATGAGGTTTTGGTAGTTTTGAACATAGTGATCAATTATGTTAAAACCACCAATTCCATCCTGGAGCTTCAAACAACGTAGTTCTCGACGTTCCCGCTATGCGGGGATGTTATTTCCGTTTCCGCAAGCATTGCCCAGAAGATCCTTCTTGGTTTCAATTCCCAGCGGAGTGCTAGGTATGTGAAGGGTTGTCTTAAGACTGTACCCGCGCTCGTCTTATGGTTACTTTACTTTCAAGGTATTCCTGGCGTCCATTCCCTGCGGGTGCTAAGTATGTGAAGGGTTTTGCCTTGACACTGTACCCGCATCCGTCTTACGGTTACTTGGTTGCTGAGGAATTCTGGCTTCAATTCCCTGCGGGTGCTAGGTATGTGAAGGGTTTTGCCTTTACACTGTACCCGCATCCGTCTTACGGTTACTTGTTTGCCAAGGTAAGGGGTATTTTCCCGCTTACTTTTGAATATTTTTGAATTTTGAATTTCGAAATTCGAAGAGTTGGTGGAATGATAGGAACAGTCCAAACATCTGAAACGTCGTGCGACGGTTTCTTCTGACTGTGTCAGGACGTGCAGGAAGTTATGGTGACGTGACAGTACATGGTCATTCCAGACGCTTTTTCAGGCGCGTGGGCGCGATTTTTCGGGCGCGTGGCCGCGAAATTAATGGTATGCGTCCTGTCAACAGCTGTTGCCAGCTTGCTTTTTGCCACGTGTCACAGTTTCATTGCACCTTCGTTTTCTCTCTCCTCCGCATTAATTTCATCGCATTAATTGCGATTAGTATATAAAGGGGAGAGGGTTCTTTGTAATCCACACTTTCAATCTTCTCTTCATCTTTTAAGCGATTTCCGGCGAATACTCATCCTTTTCAGGCAAGCATTCTCCCGAAATCGTTTTCTTCTTTTCTTCACAAGATGTCGTCTCGAGATGTTGAATCTACAGCCGATGATAAGAGTACTGCTGGCGAGTGCCAGTGTGCTCTGCCTGGCGATCTGTACCGGTATGTCGTCAGGAAGTTCATGCTCGAGTCTCTCGAGCCTGAGTTTCCTGAACCCCATCATACCGTGTACGATGCCCCCAGAGGCAAGATCGGGGTTTATGCAGCATTCTTTGTTTATGGGAATCTTAGGTTCCCATTGACAAAGTTTGTTTACCGTGTCCTTGAGAGGCACGGTGTTCATTTGACCGAGTTGCACCCCATGGCGATCGCCAAGATTCGCCACTTCGAGTGGGTGTGCCGGATACTGGGCGTTGAGCCCTATGTTGACCGCCTGATGACCTTCTATACTTGGAGGTGCATCCAGGGGTGGTACACGTTGTCAACCCGGATTAAGGGTTTAAAGATCTGCGCGACCGAGCGCAGTCTTCGCGCGTGGAAGAGGGAGTTTTTCTTCATATCCGCTCGCGCCATCCCCATTGCCATGAAATTCAAAAACGGGCAAGCACTTCCGAGCCTTCACGCCTCCAACTACCAGGAGGCGGAATGGTTTGCGAAGATATCTCGGGTCCAATCTCCGGTTTACCGGTTTGCGGAGTCCGGGATGGTGATGCTGGGGATGAGCCGAGTGTGGAAGGCTGCCGATGCGCAAAAGATCCCAATCGTCCTCGAATACGGTTCGAACTCTGTTCCTTACGGTATGCTTTGTCTCTTATTGTTGATTCTGAATTGCTTCTAACTTTTTTCCTGTTTATTTCAGAGGGGAACGACCTGCAGTCGCTCCTTAATCCGCGAGAGGCTGATGGTCCCGCCCGGATGGGTACTCGCGCTCTAGACGAGAACGAGTTGCCCATCCTAGAACAGACGGCGGATCGGTTCGTGGAGGTCTATCCGCTAGGCCATGAGATCCTCAGTGCCCGTCGGCCAGGTAAGGCGCTCTTCGACCCTCGACCCCTCAATGTTGAAACCTCTGCTGGAATTCCTCTAATCGTATGTTCTGATGAGGAATCCGCAGATGGTCCTCCGTTGGTGCGGAAGAAGAAAGCTGCCGGCGGGAAGGGGAAAGAGAAGGCCTCCACTGCCGATCCGGCGCCTCGGTCTGATTCGGAGACCGAGAGCGAAGAGGTGGCGGGGAATCCCGGTGGTGATAAGACCACCGCTCCGGAGGTTGCGACTGTCACCTCCGGAGAGTCGAAGAAGACGACGGTTACCGGCGCGAAGAGGCCGGCTCTATCGGGTCCGTCCCCGCCTCTCCGTACCTTTAGGCTCAAGAAAACCCGTAAGTACAACTTTCCTTTAGCTTTTTATCTTCATAGCTTAATCTTTTACACTTTTCTTCTTTATGCAGGCGTGGATGTTGACGCATTCCAGGGTGAGGCGCCGAGTAGTACCTCTCCGCCAATGATGGTAGGCTTGGTCAGCCTACCTGAGGCGTCGACCCAGGCGCCTGCGCCTGCTTCCGCTGGTTCAGTTGCTCACTCCTTTGAGCCGACTGTTCCAGCCGAGATGACATCACCGCCGGCTGTGAGTGCGATTTTTACAGCATCCTTCACGGAGCCGGCGGTTACTATTGCTGCGGATTCCGCAGCAGCGACCGCGGCGGCGACCACGGCGGCTGCTACCATGCCCCCGCCATCGGCCACGACGGCCGGTCCATCAGGTACGCATGGTGCTTTCCGCCAATCTTTGCTACCTTCCCATCTGCCTGACCTCTTGGATGGATTTCCTTTGGGTTCAGGTGATGGGTTCGGCGGCTATCGGCCTGTCATTGACCCTACAGGTGCGTAGGGTTCTTCTGGCCCATTTTATATATATATATTTATCATCTTTTCCTAACTGCTTTGTGTTTTTTGCAGTGTCGGATTCCAATGAAGTGTATGTTCCACGATGGAACATTCGCCGAGGAACAACCCTTCGCACCCCTGTGGAGTGCGTGGAATGGGCTCGTCACGCTGCTCCCAGTGGTGCGTTGGGGGAAGCCATGGCTAGCTACCAGGAGGGTAGGCTAACCAATGAGCTTCGGGTTCTCCTGGCCCGGATGCATCCGCGCGTCGAGCTGCTTTGTCGTGAAAACGACAAGTTAAAAGCAGCTCGCTTCAAGGAAGTAGCTCAGGCGCGGGCTGTGCGGGAGGAGAACCAAAAACTTGCCGCAGTGGCAGCGGAGAAGGAGAAGGCCTTCAAGGCCCTCGAGGTTGAAGTTCAGGCTCGACTCGAGGCCCGTTCCAAGGCTGCCCAAGCTGTTAATGAACAGCTTCAGCTGGCTAAGGAAACTGCGAGGAACGCAACCGAGAGGGCTACCAAGGCTGAAGCTATTGCTGAGCCTCTGCGCGTGGAGAATGAAGAACTAAAAGCCAAATTAGAGGCTCTCCAGCAGGCTCATGATGCCTTGGCGATGGAAGACGCCAAAAAGCTCCAGGAGATCTTGGACCAGAGGGGGGTGCTTGACCATACTGAGCGGAAGCTAAAGGGCGTCGAAGAGGCTGCGGCTAAAGAAGTGTTGCTTGCCAACCTTAACAAAAGTGAAGCCGAACGCGCCCGTAATGAAGCTCAAGCTGCCCTCCAAGAAGCTCTGGTTGCCAAGGAATGGCTTCTTCGAGAAGCGTTGTCTCAGGTAAGCTTTCATGTCTTTACGCTTTTCTTTGTAAATAAAAAGGGTGTTGACACTTGTATATTTTCTTTTGTAGGTTGTGCATCGGGTCTTCTCAGAGACATCTTACGACGATGCTATGAGCGCAGCCCTCAACGCTTCTCACGAGGATGGGGAACGGGCCGGCTTCCTGCTTGGTCTAGGGTTCGTTGAGAAAGGCATCCCGCCTTCCAACTTCCCTTTGTATAATGTGGATACTGAAGCTATTTACGACCAAGCAGTGAACCAGTATGCCGCCTTCCCGCATCCAGTGGTGGAGAAGGTGAATGAAGTTGCTGCTGCTGATGATGGGCTATCTATCCTTAAGGCTTTCCTTGAACCTCCACGCTCTACTGACGGCGCTGGTCCAAGTGGAAGTGGCCCTGAAGCCTGATCCTGAAGATCCCTTCCCGCTGCTAGGATAGATTTAGTTTGTATAGATTCTTACTCGTAGGCGGGTAGTTACCCGGCCATTCTTGTAACGAATATTTATGAAATAAAAATCTTTGTGCGGCTAAGACCTCTTTCATTGGATTCCTTGCTTTATAAACGTTATATGACTTGCATACTTTAGTTTAAATTTGCAATTTTCCAAGTGTTTTAGAATAAGTTAACCTTTGAACGTGGTAGATAATAGGTGTGAAGTTTTGCTTCCTCTTTCGTGATTGTGCGGGTAAGACCGTCACTTGCACTTAGTAGGATGGCTAAACTTTACCCATATCTGACCTGCGTGTAGGTTTTCCTCATCCTTTTTTAGGATAACCTTTGAACGTGGTAGATGATCGGTTGAAGTTTTGCTTCCTTGTTCGTGATTGTGCGGGTAAGACCGTCACTTGCACTTACAAGGATGGCTAAACTTTACTTACATCTAACCTGCGTGTAGGTTTTCCTTATTTTTAGCGTTGTGTTTATGCGGGTTTTGCCACATTCCACACGTGACGACTTACTTCTTCCCCATTTATGCGGTGAATACCGGCACCAATGTGTGAAGTTCATAAGTACAAATTTAAAGTTATCAACACATTATGAAAGGAGAATCATTTCCATTAGAAGTGGCTCTAGGCCTTTTCTTTACAAGTTTGGAATTGATCTACATATAACATTTGCGTAATTGAGCTCCATTCCATGTTCTTGGGATTGGAGTGCCATCGAGCCTTTCGAGCCGGTATGCGCCCTTTCCCAGGACTTCTTTGATAATGTATGGCCATTCCCACACTGGGGCCAGCTTTCCCGGGCGTTCTTGGTTCGAAGCCTCGTTGTTACGCAGTATGTAGTCTCCTATATTGAAGTTGCAGAGTTTTACCCGCGTGTTGTAGTACTTTTGCATTTGTCGCTTGTAGTTCTCTTCACGCACTGCGGCTAAGTCTCTGCGTTCCTCGGTTAGCATAAGATCCAACCGTCTTTCCGCATCATTGTCTTCTGGCTGAATCAAGACCCTTGGTGAGGGTAAACCAATTTCGACCGGGACCATGGCTTCAGTGCCATAAGTGAGGCTGAACGGGGTTTCTCCCGTACTGGCCTTCTTCAGCGTTCTGTTTGCCCAAAGGACGTGCGGAAGCTCGTCCACCCAGCCGGATCTGTGTTCCAATAGTTTTTTCTTTATGCCTTCGACGATGCTCTTATTTGCTCTTTCCACCTCACCATTACCTTGCGGGTGTGCCACTGAGGTAAAGGTGTGGGTGATTTGAAGTTCTCTCAGCCACTGTTGTAGCTTCTTGTCAGCAAAGTTGGTGCCGTTATCGCTCACCAAATTCTGTGGAAGTCCAAAACGACAAATAATAAATTCCCAAATAAATTTTTTGATATGTTTCGCGGTTGTTTGGGCTAAAGGTTTTGCTTCTATCCACTTGGTGAAGTAGTCGATGGCTACCACTAGGAACTGAACATTTCCTGCTGCTGTAGGAAATGGACTTGTCACATCGATGGCCCACTTCTGAAATGGCCATGAAGAAGTGACTGGAACAAGTTCATTCTTCGGGCGGTGCGTGTTGGGTGCGTAAAGCTGGCAAGACCTGCATTTTCTGATGTATGCCAGTGCATCCGTATGCATCCCCGGCCAAAAGTATCCCGCGTTGTTTAGCTTGGCTACAACAGCGCGGGGACCTGCGTGTACTCCACAGATGCCTTCGTGTACTTCCCTTAGGAGGTAGTCAGCATCTTGGTTGTCCACGCATCTTAAGAGTGGGCCAAGAAAGTTACGTCTGTAAAGGATGTCATCGATGAGTTGATAATTCAGTGCTTTACAGCGTAGTTTTCTTGCCTGTGTTTTGGACTCCGGTAGTGTACCTGTCGCAAGGTATTTTATTATTGGTGTCATCCATGTTTCCGTGCCTGTTTGGATGACACAAATTTCCTTGTGCGGGACCGATGGTGTCTCGAGGAGTTCAATGCGGATATCCTTTCCTAAGTGGGTGAAGGCTAATGATGCAAGCTTGCTTAACGCATCCGCAGATTTGTTTTCACTTCACTTGACGTGTATGACTTTGCAGTCATTGAAATCGCGCATAAGGGATTTTGCTTGTGCGAGGTACAGGGCCATTGTGTCGTTCACGGCCGTGTACGTCCCGTTGATTTGATTGGCTACTAACATGGAATCCACGTGGGCTTCCAAGTTTTTTACTCCCATCTTACGCGCAATTCTCAGCCCAGCCAGGAATGCTTCATATTCGGCTTCGTTATTCGTACTTGGAAAATCCAGTCGAATAGCGTAAGTGTATTCTTGGCCTGCTGGGTTGGTTAGCTTTAGCCCTGCGCCTGAACCCTCGTTACTGGCTGCTCCATCAGTGTAGAGTCGCCAGACATCATTGATGTCTTGTGCTAGAGAGGGTTGAGCCTCTTCCTGGCACTCTTTTTCCCGCGATGCAGGCACTTCTGCAATAAAGTCGGCCAGAACCTGGCCTTTTATGGCTGGTCTTGGCTTATACTTTATCGCGTATTCCCCCAACTCAATTGCCCATTTGGCTAGGCGTCCCGATAACTCAGGTTTGCCTAGAACGTTTGCAAGTTTGAAGTTTGAGAGAATGGTGATTGGGTGACCCTGGAAATATCGTCTTAGCCTGCGTGAAGCGTGTATTAGTGCTAAGACTAATTTTTCTAGGGTAGAGTACCGGGTTTCTACGTCTGTTAGGACACGGCTAACATAGTAGATTGGCATCTGGATGCCTTTTCGTTCTACTAGCAGGACTGCCCCGGTTGCTCTATCAGTTGCGGAAATGTATAGTATTAACTCCTCTCCCGCTGTTGGTGCTGTAAGCGTTGGGAGTTCAATCAAGCGTGACCGAATCTCCTGAAAAGCTGCTTCCGCTTCTGGTGTCCAGCGGAAGTGCGTTTTCTTTAAACAGTTTCTCAATGTTGACACGAATGGAAACGACTTATCCGCGTGGTTTGCCAAAAAGCGATTAAGTGCCACTAGTCGTCCATTCAGTGTCTGAGCCTGTTTGATGGTAGTAGGTGATTCCATTTTGATAATGGCTTCGACCTTTTCAGGGTTCGCTCTGAAGCCATCTTTAGTGATGATGACCCCCAAGAACTTCCCTTCCTCCATTCCAAAGGCACACTTGCTCGGGTTGAGCTTCATGTTTATCTTCCTGAGCGTGTTGAAAGTTTCTTCGATGTCTTTCAACATCGCTTCTGGGTCAGGGCTTTTGATGACCAAGTCATCCATGCAGACTTCCAAGTTCCTCCCAATTTGGGAATGAAACTCTTTGTCCATCAGGCGTTGGTATGTGGACCCGGCATTCTTAAGTCCGAATGGCATCATTTGATAACAAAATGTGCCATCGGGAGTCCGAAAAGCGGTTTTGTCCTGATCATCAACGGCCATGTGGATTTGATGGTACCCCTTATACGCGTCCAGGAAGCATTTAAGGCGGAATGGTGCCAACGAATCCACCTTAAGATCAATTTCAGGTAACGGATAACAATCTTTGGGGCATGCTTTGTTCAAATCCTTGAAATCTATGCACATGCGCCATTGTTTGTCATTCTTCGGTACCATAACGGGATTTGCAACCCAAGTTTGATATCTACTAACGCGTATGATGCCTGCGTCAAGGAGTTCCTTGACTTGGGTTCTACACGCGTTAGTTTGTTCTGGCCCCATTACTCTGCGCTTTTGTACGATCGGCGTGACAGCCGGATCGCATTTGAGCTTATGCTCTGCCTTACTCCGGGGTACACCAGTCATGTCAGCTGGTGTCCACGCGAAGATGTCAGCGTTCCTTTGTAATAAGCGCTTAAGTAAGGTGCGTGTGGGACCAACAATTGTTGGGCCAATGGTGACGGCCTGGTCCGGGTACTTGCCGTTGAAGGCCCATCTTTCTGGTTCGGTGATGGTTGGTTTAGCCATCTTTGGTTTGGGTTTAGATGACACAGATGCGATGCATACCTGGGGAATGCCGGTGATCATCGCTACACCCTCAGCTGTTGGCCATCCCATCATGCCGTGGACTGAGGATACCACGGCGTTGAATCTTGCCATCCCGTCTCTCCCGAAGAGAATGTCGTACGTGTGGTGTGGCTTCCTCATCACGACAAAGTCCACATCTTCTGTGCGGGAGTGTCTCCCATCCGTAAGAGTGACGGGGAAAGATAGGATACCCAGCGGGGTGTTTGTGCTGCCATCAAACCCTTCCATCGAGGCGCAGATCGTTTCCAGGCGCTCCTTGTCTTCGTCATCTAGCTTGTCGAAGAACTGCCTGTACATCACCGTTGACGAGGCGCCGTTGTCAGCAAGAGTGCGGGAGGTGATGTAGTGCCCCAGCTGGCTCTTGATGATGATAGGGCCTTCTTTGCTGGGTCCTCCTGGCACTCGCGGGAAGCGCACCTCAGCTTCCTTCCACGCACATGGTTCTATCGTTCGCCTTTTTCTTCCTCTCACGTTACCATGAACCATGTTGATGCTGATGTCAACGGGCTTCCTTCCGTTGCCTCGGTACCGGTTGTCGTTCCGTCCTCCCTTCTTGATTGATGCCACCAGGTGTGCCAGTCTTCCATCCTTGACGAATGCTTCAACAATGTCCTTCAAGGATGTACACTCTTCCGTATCATGACCTTTTGTCCCGTGGAAGTCACAGGATTTGCTCTGATCCGCATTAGGTCGCTGCCGGATCATTGGAGCTTTTGGCCACGGTAGCTTTTCAGTGGCAAATATCTCCGTGACGCTTTTGGTGAGTGGCGTCCACCGGTGCTTTTGGCTTGGAGGGTGCGTGTGATTTCTTCTGCCAACAAGAGGTTGAGAGCTGGATGAGGTGTCAAAGTTTACCCTTGACTGCCAGATACCTAGCTTCCTCTTTTTGTTCTGCCGGGCGATCCGGACATTGTTCTCTCTTGTCCTCTGCGTGTAGAGGTGTGTACTCTGGGGAAGATCCCTTCCCAGTTGCTTTTCTGTCTCGGCAAAGCGCTTTGCCGCCGTCATGATGGCATCCCATGTTGATGGCATGCCATCCTTACCCGTCAATGTGCGGATAAGCTCTGGGTATTCGGCGCCTTGGATGAAAGCGGCGCGAACCAGATCTTCACTTATGTTGCCGAGACTTAGCTTTTTGGAGTTGAAGCGGGTGATGAAGTCTAGTAAAGATTCATCCTCCTCTCTAACGCAGTTGAGGATCGTCCACTGTTCTTCAGTGTATTTCCTCTGTTGGCTGAAGTGTTGGCTGAACTTGTTCTGAAAGTCCGCCCAGTCATATATGTGGTGGACCGGTAAACGATCGAACCATGCCCTGGCCGCTCCGACCAGAGTCATCTGGAACATGTAACACCACGTGGGTTCCGTCCAGTTGCTGACGGTAGCCCCCGCAATGAACCTGTTCAAATGATCATCTGGGTCGGATAGACCATCATAAGTGCCAATGTTGGACATTTGTTTGGCACTTCTCGGGGCGATTGCTTCCGCAATGTCCCTTGCGAATTTTGACTTTCCTGCATTTGTAGCAGTTGGTCTAAAGGTTTTGGAGAAGTCACGCGGGTTTCTCTCCGCATTTGTTGGTTTAAAAGCTTCCCCAAAATTCCTTTTTGGTTGGAAGTCCGTTTCCTTACGCTTCCCTTTCGCCTTATGGCGAGGGTTTGCGTCGGTATCGGATTCTTCCCTCTCGTCGTCTGAGTACTCGCACTTACTGTTCATATTTAGGTGTTGGCGAGTACTGCCGAATTCGTCAGCCTGTTGAACTGAACGCAAGCGTTCATCCAATTCAGCTTGGAACTCTCTTTGACGTGCTTCGGCCCACGCCTTCACTTGATCTAGTGTTTGGCGAGGGACCCTTGTTCGTTTTTCCAACTGGGCATCAGTGAACCCCAGTGGAATGTTTACTGCACTTGCCCCGGCTTGGGTAGCCGGGGTAGTGTTCGTAAGATTTGTATAACCGCCGGTGTTGCCAGTTACTGGGGTTGTGGTCACCGGGGTTTCTTGGTCACTTACTGGTCTTGGGACCGGAGTAACGTTAACCATTTCTTCAGAAACTTTGAAAAGACTAAGAATTAGTTCTAGCTTTTTATGCACGGATGGCGCCAATGAAGAAACACTAAGTGAACCCTGGACAGATTATAGATAATCTGGGGGTTAAGTAATGTTTCCCACGGGGATGAGGTTCAGCAGAGAAGGTTGTTCTTCTGGAAACCTGCAAAACAGACACCGTAAGCTCG
Organism: Bidens hawaiensis; assembly: GCF_021521415.1. Taxonomy (NCBI): domain Eukaryota; kingdom Viridiplantae; phylum Streptophyta; class Magnoliopsida; order Asterales; family Asteraceae; genus Bidens; species Bidens hawaiensis. The sequence continues at coordinate 40,336 of NW_027506356.1, read as the reverse complement.
TCACTGAGAAGGGGGGGTTCCTCCTTGTGACCACCCTCCGGCGTGAGAATCAGACTAGATTGCTCTGAATATAGGTGTATATTAAGAGATTGCTAGATAAGATTGAGATATCAGATGATGTCCTTACCATTCCAAGGTGTTGGAGTATTTATAGCCGAAGATAGGTTTCCAAGCAGGTACAGCCGGCTGAATAGTATTCCTGTTCTACCAACAGTGGACTATGCACAGGCCATGCTGGTTGGTGGATAGGTTATGGCCAACAGTAATAAGGTCGGCTGTATACTGTTCCTTTACTGCCGGCTACGCACTGTTCCACCAACTGTAGGCTGCGCACGTCCCATCGTGAGGGTTGGTGAGTAGGCAGCGGCTAATAGTGACAAACAGTACTAGAGGGTGCTCCTCCTCGTATTGTTGCCGGTGAGCTGTCACCCTGTGATTAGTTCATGGGCTGCTCTGGTCAAACTGTCTGTTCCGCCCATACCTTAGTAGGTATAGTACGAAAGACCTTCCAGAAGCATACGGACTGGCTCATTTAGGCGGGAGTGTTCCCGCGTTGCTCATTCCTTCATGTGACTACTGAACGAATGCCTTGTGCGTGTAGCCTTGCTGTTAGTGCGGGTAGCCTTCCCTGATGGCTTGTATCCGCAGCTGCGGGAACAGGCGGTGTACTTCACCATTGGGAGGCTTTCCCTGCGGGTACAGCTGGCGTACTGCGCGTAAGGTTCTTTGAGCATGGTGGGTCCTGCTGGAGCAGTTGGTCATTGCGCAGACGTCCCTGTTCAAGGTGAGTCTTGCGGGTCCAACTGGGCTCTGCTGGGACCTACCTCTTCAGTAACCATTCACAACTATCGATGATTCGATGAATATATATATATATATATATATATATATATATATATATATATATATATGGTAAGGATCCTAGAGAACCATTTGCAAATTGAGAACTTTGAGAACCATTTTGGACCACTAAAAACACCTTTGAAAAAAAATTTTCAAAAAAATCATAAAACAAAAAATAACAAAAATATTAAAAATGTAAAAAAACCAAAATTCTTATATTTCATTCTGGTTTCATTAAAAAAATAAAATAAAATAAAATGTTGTATTATACACATATGTATAATTTTATTTAATCTTTAGTTACGTAATAGAAGGGAGGAGGGGTAGAGGACGACCGACGAATCCTGTTAGAACCGTAGAAAACATTACTATAGAAGGGAGGAGGGGTAGAGGACGACCTAAACTGACGTGGGATGAGAGGATTAAGCATGATTTGATAGACTTAAACCTTTCTGAGGACATGGTTGAGGATAGGAATTCATGGAGAAGTAGAATTAAAGTTAAGGATTTTTAGTGAGAATTTACCTTATTTTGGTCACATTTATAGTATTAGTATTAGTATTACTATTAGTATTATTCTTCCCATATACATAGTATTAGTATATTCTTTTCATATATATTATTATTAGTATTATGATTATTATTATTATTACTATTATTATTATTATCATTAATATTATTATTATTACTGTTAAACTTTGATTTCCTTTGTATTGCTTCATACATATGGACTTTAAAGCTGAGGGTCACTCTGGAAGCCACCTCTTTATCCCTTTGGATAGAGGTACGGTGTGTCTACATCCCACCCTCCCCAGACCCTACCTATAGCTTTGCTGTCGGTGGGACTTCACTGGGTATGATTGATTGATTGATTGAATCTTCAGTTACGTAATATACACATATGTACAGTGTCCTTTATCTTAAATTATACACATGTGTATAAAAAAATCATGTAAATGTACATATATGTATATATTATACATATGTGTAAATAATTTGGCTAAACCGAGTTTTTTTTATGAAACCGGGATGTTAAAATAAGAATTTTGGTTTTTTTACTTTTTTGTTTTTTGTGTTTTTTTTGATTTTATGTTTTTTTTATTTTGGGTTTTTTGTGGTCTAAAATGGTTCTCATGGTTCTCAATTTCAAAAAAGTTCTCTCATGATCCTGATCCTATATATATAATATATATATATATATATAATATATATAAAGGGATCCATTTCTCGATACCCACTCAGGGTATCTGAAAAATCTCGGAGACAACCTTGTATCTACCTCCTCCCACTATCGTTGCGTAGTCTATAATCTTATAATCTCAATGTAGCAACAACATATACATGTATATATCTATTATACACACACCATCAATATGTCTGTATTATATGTATGGAGGTGATAAAAAGTTTTTGGTCGAATACATTTACATGTGACATGTTTATGTTACCTAGCGGTGAGGAAAATATATTTTTGACAACATGCCTTTATAGAGACCGAGAGTTGATGTATCGTTTTGATCACATGTGCCAACAGTGGCGGATTCAGGATTTTTTTTTTACAGGGGTCGGAAGTATTGGGGTCATTTGTCTATCGTTATATATTATAATTTTTTGGTTCATCCAGGTCGGGTTGTTTTGGGTCGGGTCGGGTCACCTAATAAAAGGATAAATTAAATCATAAACAAATAACAAAATTACAGCAGCCACGAGACTGGCCTAGATGAGAGTGTCCCGAGCCAAGGAACAAAAGTACACTAACTTACACATGAGATAAAATATAGATGAATTTATATATCACTTAACAAATATATACAAGTTATGCACAAATAATATTTATAAAAGTATACATTTAAAACCAGATAACTACATATTATATAAATACATAAAATTATAAAATTAAATAGTAATATAGCTAAAATCGAAATAAAGATTACTTACATGTTAAATTTAAAATAATATTGATTTTGGATTATATTCAAATTATACGAAAATTACATAGTTAAAGACTATTATTTCATTTCGGTTTATAGGGGTGGAGACAAAAACTTTTAACTAAAAAGTCATAATCCATATTTTTTCATTTTTAACGTATATCAACTTTTTTATTGAGTAGGTCCGTAGGATACAGTGACTCTCTTTTTCTCTATTATTGTTAAATGTTAACTATTTTATTATTGTTTTCCCTCTTTCTTTTATATGAGAATGGAAAAAAATTCTAAAGTACTTTTAAGTTAAATAACTAGGTTTATATATATCTATCATAACCTGCATACCGAAAAGACAAAAAAGTAGACAAGTTGGTTCATCTTCCTCATTTCAATTGCCAAGACAACCTGCAACTATAATTCTTGCCGGACAAATAATTCCGATGGTTTTTAGATTGATCTTTTTTCCTTCTCAACTTTTTATTATTTTACAGGGATCAATGTCAAAATTTTACAGGGGTCGCTCGGTATTTTATCGTATATATAACACTAAATATTTTTTTCGCACGGGGTCGGCCGACCCCCGAAGCTTCAACATAGCTCCGCCCCTGTGTGCCAATAACAAAAAAAAAATGCCAACGGATATTGAGGACTTTGATCAAAGTTAACAAATGTCAAATGAGACTTAGTCCACAATTAAATTAAAATCAACAAAGTGAATATTATAACCAAAATCATAAAGTCCATTTCTTTATTAAAATACTGCCATATTACTAAAAAAATATTCCATTCCTAGCATGTTTCATTCCTTATAATTTTTTTTAATTAAAATAATATGTCACTAAAAAGGGTGTGTAAATCGAAACATAAAACAAACCGGCAACAAGCTACGCCATTAATTTTTTTTAAATAACAAAACTAAAGCATTTAAAATTAACATTTATAAAATATGGGGTCAAAGCCGTAACTTTACTCAACAAATCCATAAACAATTGTAAAGTACTGAAATACTTGTAACTGTAACATAAATTTATTATCTTTTAGATGTATTAAACCATGAAAATAACCACCTATTGACGATTAAAATAATCTGTAAACCTAAATTAGGTAATTGGAAAATTTGTTCAAAGTCAAGTCGAGTGCCGGCTTTGATACAAGAAAAAATGCAAGTATTTTAAGTTGTTTGAACCAAAAGCAAGACCATTGAAAATGGTCATTATGCAACTAGTCATAATTCATGTGGTAAGAATCTAGAGTGACGTGAATGTTAATTTTATATATTGTTTTTGTTTATTTATTTATTTATAAAAACCGTTAAAAATATATTTTGTGAAGAGATATATATGTAGTAAAATAATAAATATTAATAAGTAATATATTAAGAAACAAAAACAAAAGGATATATATATTATGTTTTCTTATGTATTAGCACTCCATCTTATGCACATTCACTATTTCTCGATGATCATATGTTTACAAGGTAGTAGTGGTTCGTAGTCATCATATGTTTACTAGGGTTGTCCACATTGCTCGTTTGGAAATTATTTGAAAAATACTTTAATTTCGGCTCAGTTTGAAAATGAGTTGTTCAACTCGGTTCGGTTTTAAAAAAAAAAATCTTAGCCCGAGCAAAGCCTCACTCGATTTGGTTTGATTCGTTTTGCTTGAATTGTTTTTTATTTGTTAGTTTTATACATAAATTTTACATATATACATAAAAGTATAGTGTTTTTTTTTAGTTTTTAGAATTTTCCTTCTTTGTTTTGACTTCAAAATTCAAATTGAAACCTTAACATCTAGTTTTATATATATTATTGTTAACTTTCAGTTTTAAACATTTTAAAAGTTAAAAATTTAGACATTTTAAAGTTGAAAGTCTTGAATTAATGATAGTTTGGAGTTTTAGAAATTTAAAATTGAAAACTTGATATGAAATCAAGCAAAACCAAGCCGTTTGATTTTTAAACCAAACCAAGTTCAAGCATAAAAATATCGTTCGTTTCTTTAAATTCAATTTGCTCAGTTCGACTCGCTTTAAAACCAAACCATGTATGAGCAAAATTGCGCTCGGTTTGGCTTGGTTCGTTAACAGCCCTATCATAAATGTGCTTGTTATAAGTACTAGCTTTAGAGCCTGTGTAACACACGTGATAAACTAAATAATTAAGTTATAAATAAAGCAACACATAATGTATATAGAAAAATATATTACATATATGTTTGTATCATTATACATATTGATTTTATTTATATCACAAAATGATTTTTTGCAAAAAAAAATGAACTTAATAAACAAAAATAAAGCACGTGCAAAAACATACCTAAGAACACTCCATCTATGAAAACATACCTAAGAACACTCCATCTATTGAAATTTTTTTCTCGGTATCATATATGTATAATTGAAAGAAATTTGGTTATCTCAATGTACAAAATCTTGAATCTTTTGACTATTTTCAAAAATGTCCTTAAAAATAAATTCGAAACACATTCACATTTAAAATTTTAACTTTTATTTGCTTTATATTTTCAAGTCAAAACTTTGAACCCGTAACATGCTTGACGATAAATCTATTTGTATTCTCAAAATTTTAAAAAATATTCATATTACCTTTTTTTACCCGTAACAAAGTTGAGCCAAATGTAGTTTATTTGACTAAACGATGTATTTACCAACTTTTAACTCGTAACAATCAATTTTAAGTTTCACAAAAAACCTGAATAAATCCATAATAAAAAAAACCCAAGAAACTAAATATGATAAACTTTATTATATTTGAAAGTGATTGGTATATACTATCCTTACAATTTAACACATATATGTATATTTTACTAAATTAACCGAAAAATAAATAGACAGATTTTAATCATATATTTATAATTTATAAATTTATATGACAATGTACTAAAAAACCAATAGATAAATGATTTTTTTTTTAAATGGATGAACTTTAAGCATATATTTATAATATTATGATCAAATAAATTATTTCGTAAATTGAAAGCATATTAGAGTTTTTTTTATTTATTTACATTTTTCAACAATATACATAGTATAATATGTTAATGATAACATTTAAAATTATATTCTTTTCAAATTTTAACAAACACAGTTTGTTGTTGATTTTTGGATTTCACAAAGTATGTTTTGAAATATATTCTAACAATGTATAGTAGTATAATATGTAAATATTTATTTTTATATAAGTGTATAGATATAATATAAATAGAGCTTAAAGAAAAGTGAATAATTTAATCATGTTATAGATATAATATAAATAGAGTGTAAAAAAAAGTGAATAATTATTTATTTATGACATATATTAGTTTTGGAGGGAAAAAATTGTAAGTATTAACAAAAAACCAACATGTGTATAAAGTTATTTTACTTTATTAGAATAGGTAAATTATTATTATTTCTACTCTGAGTGTACAATATATGCTATTCCGAAGAAAAAAAAACGTGTAATAATTATTGCTCATTTTAGGTAGCCATAAACATATAAACTTACCTTTAAAAAGTTTCTATACTAGCTTAAAAAAATTACATTTATCTACTTCTATTGAGATACCATAAAATGACTTGGCCACGCTACTAGAAAAATATAGCTTTCTTTGTGACGGACGGGTCACGGATTCCTTGATGATCACAATATTTACACTTGTAATAATACTTTTTGTTTGAATTGGAATAATTGAAAGTAGAGGAAGGTTCTTGGAAAGAAGAAGAGCAAAGGACAATCAATGGAAGGTGATAAGTTTGGTGACTGTTTCATGAAAAGATAAGAGAACCATAGCTTCCCATGAAGCTTCCTACAAACAATTTCTTTTCAATTTTTTCCTCTATTTAATAACCAAAAGCCAAACAAGAATTTATGTCAAAGTGTAACATTTTAAATTGATACATTTTTGGACATAATTCAAGTTGATCATATGATGTATTATGCCGAATTATTTGTAAATTTCTGTGAAGAATAGCTTTATGAGTTAAGGTGTTAGATAAGGAAAATTTTCTCTTGAGTGATAAGGGCGAGTTTGGTTGTAAACGAAATGGGGTAAATTTAAAAGACTTTTCAATTCATGAAGTGAACAAAATTAATGTATACGTGTAAACACATATCATTCAATACGCTTAGAGGGTAATTGGATGCATGTTTTGAAAGCAAGTACTATATAACTAGCAAGTTTAGGGGACGATTAACTATGGTTTTAGGAAATGATAATCCAAACTAAACGGATTGAATGAGCTCGTTGGACCAGCCAGATTTGACGGTTTAGCTTTAAAGATTTTAATTGTTTTTTTTAAATATTAATTTGATTATTTTTTTTTTAAAGAAAAAGAAAGATTCATGATTACAGTATATGTGTAACTAGATATAGCAAAAAAAAAAAAACATTCAAATAATATAAGTTAAACGGTTGGTTTCAAGTTTTAAATTGTACCAAACTAACAAGTTAATAAACCGTCAAAACCAAAACTTTTGGATTTCAAGCCGGCAAAATCAGCCAACGTGTTACGCTTTAAATTGTTCGATCAATTTCAATGATTTATAAAAACCCTCTAGTTAGATTCATCAATTAAAATCAAATATTCATTCCAAAGAATAGAGTAAAACACTTATACACCTTTATTAATTTCACCCTTGTCAACATACTCTTAACACATATATTTCATACTTAAATATCATACAATATTTTTAAAATGACTATTTTAATTTAACGCCACCTTGATTCAACACTAAAAACATTCAACTTTTTGACCGCTTGTATAGTTTTGAATTATGAAAAGGTCACCAATATTATTTTGTAACATAAACTTTAGGGTCAAAAACTATATTCATAGTCCCAACCCAACTGACATGTTAATTATCTTGACATCTCACTTCATAAACTTTCCACTCCTATAAATAGCTCCAATAATATTATTTCTTCCAACCAACAAAAAAAATAAACCAATGGAAGAAAAAGGTTATCAAGACTTACTAACTGTGATGGCAGAGAAGCTGGAGCTAACCACTTTTATGGAGGAGCTCTGTGGTGGTTTCCGTCTGCTAGCGGACGAGAAAACTGGCTTGATCACGCCCGAAAGTCTAAGAAAAAATTCGAGTTTTCTTGGAATGGAAGGTATGAGCAAGGAAGATTCAGAAGGTATGGTCATGGAAGGTGACCTTGACGGTGACGGGTGCTTGAACGAAACCGAGTTTTGCATACTCATGGTTAGACTTAGTCCGGAAATGATGGACGATGCGGAGAGGTGGCTAGAGAAAGCTATTGAAGATGAGATCAAGAAAGTTGCTACTTCATTACCTGTTGAGAATATTAACTAAGTTATGATTTTATGTTGGATGATTAATAATATTTTCATTGTTCATATGTTATTGTTATTAATTGGTTATGTACAATTATAACTATGTATATCGGTATGTATTAATTGTTAAGTGAAAATATTGAAAAGACAAATCCTGTTTATGTTTGTATAATAAAGAATGAACATGAACAAAAAAAATTCCGTTTGGTAAGCTTAACAAAGGAACACGGACAATAATCGCGTTCGTTCAATAATGTTCGTTTATGTCTGTCCGGATCCCGACTCTGGATTTGACGCTATGTGAATTTATGTTTATATTTTCGAAAAAGTATGTAAGCGTTTATGTCCGTTTGCCCGTTAGTTTCGTTTCAGTTCGTTTGGGCCCGTAACCCGTTAGGGTCGTTTTTGTTCGTCTGTCCGTTAGTATACGTTAGCGTTCATCAGTGTTCATTTGCGTTCGTTTACAATTAACGAACGGACATGAACGAGCATGAACAAGCTCAATTCCTTAATAAACGAGCATGGACATGATTTTTCGTTCGATAGAGTGTTCGTGAACCGTCCGTTTGTCCGAAAAATACTTCACGGACGAACACGAATAAGGTCTTGTCCGGTTTCGTTCGGTCCACTCGCAGCACTATTTTAATGTATTAGAAATCTGAAAACCATCTCTATATATGACTTCATATAATAGAGATTACAATAGAAAATATAATGATAAATCTAAGTAACCAATGACAATGATAAAGTGTTATTAATTATTTTGATATTCAAACATGAAATAGAATAACGACTAACAATTAAACAAACTTAAAGATAAGCGATAGAAACATATAAGAATGATTATATATTTATAATAGATAATAAACTTAGCTAACAAAAACGATATACATAAAACTGAACTTTTGTAATTGGGTCAACTTATTCTACAAAGGGTAATAAAAATGAGAAGTGTGAGAAACCATAAATAATTGACATGTGTCAAGTGGGGACCAAAGAAAAAGGGTATAAAACACAACGGAAACAACATATTACACAATGACACAGTGATCAACAAAAAAACACAATTAAAAAACCCATTAATTTTTTTTTATTTTTATATAACAATATGATACTCATATTAAAGATAAAAAACGCTTATTATTATGGTGAATTTTTTTTTAAAAAATAATGTCATATGAAAAAGTTATGGACATTTTAAAATGACGGAGGAATTGACATGTGCCTTGCATGTGGAGAGAGAAAATCAACAAAGGTGGGTTATTACCTTCATGCCATTTCCATCAATTTTTATTTATTAAATCAATCTTAGTCATTTAAATATAAGATCAATGGACTGGATTCTTTCTCACCCTTCTCATTTTTGTTGTCCTTTGTATTTTAACTTTACCCTTTGTAATTAAGGCGCAGTTTCGTGGATAGTTCAAACTTCAAACAGTTGCATCAGGACCAATAGATTTGAAATAAACAACGTATGTAGCTGCTTTAGTTAACGATCAAATAACCTAGAGTTTGTTCCACCCTATGTTTTTGGCTTTGGAGGTATATATGTGATCACTAGAGTTGGTCCCAAATTTTAGACTACGGAGTTCCACTAATTATGATCAATAAATAATTCTTTATGAGATATAATCAATAACAACTACAAATTGGTTGATACTCATATGTTTGAAGGCTTTGTTTATATTTTTTCCTTTTTTTATTAAGTAGGGCTATAAATGAGCTGAACTGTATCAAGTAAGGCCTTGCTCGTGTTTGTTAGTTAAACTCTTGTTGTACACGTTGACGGTTCACAAACACCTAACCAAACACAATTTCTTGTTCGTGTTCGTTCTTTAAGAAATTGAACATGTTCGTGAATGATTGATGAACACAAAACAAACACAAAAAATGTTTTATTTGATTTGGCTAACCGATAATGGTATGTTTTAGTAATCATGTTCATATGTTAATTTACATAATATAAACTAATCACATAATTCTCAATTTTTGTTTCATGGTTAATAATGTTGTTTAAACCTATATGATAAGATTAGAATAGTCATTAAATAAATTAGAAAACCTTTACTGAACAAACATAAACGAACGTAACTAACACCTTATTGAATGTTCACGAACACGATTGAGCAAACATGGTCTCTGTTCGTGTTTGTTTATTTAGTTAATTGAATGAAACTCCTTGTTCATAATTGTTCATTTATTAAACGAACGAACATAAATGAACTTCCCGCCAAACAGCTCACGTACATCTCGCCAAACGTTCGGTTCGTTTGCAATCCTAATATTAGAGGCTTGTTCATTCCAGGAAAGACCTTCATGGCCTCTTCAAACTGTTTTTGAGTATTGTTGTGATGTTGGTGGGTTGACTCAAGCTTCAAAGCAATCAATTCAGTTTCAATTCTTATGAAACTTCAAAAAACAGAAGAGAAATCTTTAGATGTTAGGCCAAAACTTGAATTTAAATAGACGTGTATATATACAATGGTGAAGCTTGGACAAAACTACAGGAAGCCAAAAGTCACGAACCCATAAATTATTTTCCTATAGATGTGTTTCGGGTAATATGTTCGGGTCGGCGATTCGATTCGGGTCAAGCCAAACAATAAAATATCTAATTTTTCTTCATTCATTCAATGACCGTTCTTACACATTAAAAAAAACTAGATAAATTTTTAACAAACACAAACCTAAAATATTTATGATGATGCGAGCGGAAGGATGAGTACTTGGAAGAAGAATTACAATTCAGCCCGACGACCTTTAAGATCTTTGAATTAATCGATTATGGATTCCGATTCAAACTTTTCAGCAATTTCATTTTCTATGTGAATTACCAAGCTATTCGCGAGATACTCATCCGCTATCTTATTGCGAAGACGATTCTTGAATATTTTCATTGCTGAAAGTCCCCTCTCTGTTGTTGCAGTAGAAACTGGAAGTGTCAAGATTAGCCGAACCACTCTATCAACCAAATAGTATGTCTCACGCATCTGAGTTTCCACAAGACTTTTGCATAATTCAGAAATAGTTGATACACCACTTAGCTCGGTATCATTTGTCTTTTCAACACTAAAAAACCCCAATTGATATCGTAAATGAATCATCTCCTGCTTAGTAAAATCTTCAGGATAATACTTCTCAACAAGAAGACAAATCTTATCAACATTAATCTCTTTTGAAACTAACCTAGAACTAAGAGATAACAGCTCCATCACATGCTCATTGAATCTGCTATTCAACTCATGTAATTGTTTGTCCAACGTGTTTGTAAAGAGATCTACTCGGTAATAATGTTCAAATGTAACATGACCTTTTTTTCGAGGCAGATACCGAAGAGAAGTATATAGAGCGCTCATATCCGGCATTTCTATTAGATGCTTATTACAGAAATAAGTAACTTCTGCAAGTAAAGAATCCCATCCATTGTTCTTGTAATCGTTTAGACTAACCTTTGTTGATGCAACTAACTCCATGGCATTAAGAATATTTTGGGATTTTTTATGTAACGCTTGAGAAAGTGTTTCAGTTCTTCCCAATACTTCCTTCATCAAGTGAAGAATAAACACAAACTCAAATGATTGCAAGTGATCATAAGCTTCTTCAGCATCTCCACGTTGAGAAAAAGTAGTATGAGACAAGTCTTCAATTGTTTCTTGGAGAACAACACGAGTAACAGCAAACATGTTAAGCAAACTACAAACGGAGTTAAAATAAGAACCCAAAACGTGTATCACCAGCTCTTCTTAATGTCCCATATCCCGAATTGATTTCACCAAGTTCCAATAACGTTTTAATCTCGTCCGCCTTTGCCTTTTCTAAATCATCATGACGCTTACTAGAATCACAAACCACATTAATTGTAGAAACTAAGTTTGCAAAGAACTGGTGTACTGGAATAACTTCCCTTGAAGCACAAATCAAGGCAAGTTGTAACCTACGAGCAAAAAACAAAACCATAATAAGTTGTCTCCACAGACTTATTTTAATCAAACCGAAGAAAGAAAGAGAAAAACAAACAAGTAATCAACCTGTGAGCAAAGCAGTGAACGTAATACGCATAAGGACAATCATTAAGAACAAGTTCCCGTAATCCGTCCCATTCCTCTCTCATATTGCTAGCACCATCATAACCCTGACCACGGATTTTACTAACATCAAACCGATACTTCAAAAGCCGTCTCCACAAACTCGTTTTCAGAGTCACCGATAAAGTATCCTTAACATGAATCAAATCCAAGAACCTTTCTCGTATAACCCCTTTCGCATCCACAAATCTCAAAACTATGGCCATTTGCTCATTTTTCAACTCGTCTCGTGACACGTCAACCATGACACAAAAGTATGAATCCCCTACTTCATTACGAATATGCTCACGAACTTTATTTGCAGTAGTAATAATACTAAGCATTTCGGAATTAACCGGCTCGCTTGTTGAAGCTTTGTGACGTTTCGTGTTTTTTCTCATGATATTATAGCTAATAAAAAAGAATTAGTAGGATTGGATTAAACTACAATTTCACCCTAATATTAGAAGCATTGAACAAACAGTAACCACCATAAATGCAAAGCAATAGAATGTTTAAGAAGTCTTAACAATGGTGAATGAGAAACTAAAAGAAAATAAACAATTACCTTTCAACCCAGTCGCCCGGAGGCTGTGGAACAGGGGACTGGAGTGGAACGAGTGTGTAAACTTTAAACCTAGGTCCTAACTCTTAACCCACGGTTGTATTATTATTATTATTTACTTTTCACAAGTTTATTATAATTACAAAATGTCCCCTTCAAGTCTGACGTTAATTGGATCGAAATTTAATGTATAACTTTAAGTTTATTATAATTACGCTAAAAGTCACTAGTCGGGCGTTGGGGCGAGGACTAGCTTAATGGAGCTATTTTATATAATTTACTATAAAACGATTACAATAAAGTGGCAGGCAATTGGATCGAACTTTAATGTATAACTTTTGGATTTATATATATATATATAGGTGGGATCCGATACAAATAAAATCAACATATTAAACATACAAATAATCAATCAATCAATCATACCCAGTGGGATCCCACCAATAGCAAAGCTATAAGTAGGGTCTGGGGAGGGTGGAATGTAGGCACACCGTACCTCTATCCGACGGGATAGAGAGATGGCTTCCAGGAAGACCCTCAGCTCAAAGTAACATTGTATGAGAGAAAATAAGGGGCATCAAGGTTCAATAGTAATAAAATTAATAATAGCACGTAGAATAAAATTGATAATAGCACGCACAAATAACTAGAGTAATAACAGTTTTGACTAGATTAATTATGTTATAAAAAATAATATAGTGTACTAGTAATTAATCTAATTCAAAAGTTATAGTGTAGTAATAATTATTCTAGTGTTAACATAATTACCCTAGTTATTTATACACTTCTTACGATAAAAGTCATTTGTATTTGATCCAAACCCTATACACACACACACGCACACATATTTTTATATGTAATTTTCAATTTTACATATATGCATACACACTTTGACCGAAAATTGGATGGAATCTCACTGGAAACTGCTAATTTTGGTCGGAACCTCATCAAAAACCGCCAACTAAGTTCGAGTAATCCCGGTTTTAGCCGGATTTGACCATTGATTAATTAACTGACCGACTAGGCTAAAATTAATCACTTGGGTGGAGACTAGTGATTAATCGGTGCCTAGTCGGGATTTTTACAACACCGCTAGTATTTACTTATAAAAATGAGGGGGTTTATAAAATTGGGGGGGGGGGGGGATAACGATCAAAGGTTGGGGTTTAGAAAAAGTAAGGCTAATGCAAAACAGTAACCAAATTTTAAAAGTGTTCCAATCAAATAACTCAAGTTTTTAAAAGTGTAAACTAAGTCACTCAACTTTCATGTTTTATTTAAAATTACAGATATTAACATGTTTTTTTAGCATTTTTATTTTTTGTTTCAATTAGGAATTTTTTATGCTGATGTGGACTGATGATGTGGATTTTAAGTATTTTTGATTTTTTAATATAACTAACATGTCCTTTTTTTTATCTTTAATATATTTACGTATATTGGAAATCTCAACCCCGTCTTAACACAAAAAATTTCATGGTGGCTTGATTTGAAGGTTTAATGACCCAATTTATCAACAAAAATGCACGAGTGACCTAATTGGTTGATCTTAGGCTTACCGTCCAAGCATGGCGAGGATGTTAAAAAGTAATATGAAACAAATAATTTTAACTTGAAAATCTGTAGAAGAATGAAATGTTGCTTGCTAAACTTATGAAAGGAAGCTGAAAACTTTTGATGTAACACTATAACATGTCTGTCATATACATTATAATACAAAGCCTGTGCACAAAATCATTGACAAAGAATTGAACTAAAAAATAATCAGGAGATGATTGACCTACCTACCACTGATCATAATACAAACCATAACAAAAATCGCCTATAACACATCGATTTCAATTTTAAAAACTCCTAGAAGACGATTGATCGTGACGCACGTTTAACTGACCGAGAATCCGGGCAGCCAAAGGTTTTGTTATGTTGTTTCCCCTTTGAGTCAAGTCAACTAAACCTATCTGAGCCAAATTTCCATATTTTTGCTTCATATCCAACAAACGGAACATTCTCTCCAACGATTTCAATACTTTTTCCTGCAAACTCGAAGAAGGGCAGTTCAGTAATTTTATAATCGGGTGTATAGCGTTAGCTTCAGCAAGAACTTTAGACCCGTATGACAGTCTTTCGGCTTCAATTAAAGTCAACAATGCATCTAAAGCAGCTTCACAGACATTCAAATCAGAATCTCCCAAAAGTTTTACTAATGGTGAAACTGCATCGGCTTCCACTAAACAAAAAGACGTTTCAACCGAACAGATTCCTTGATGAACGGGGCACACCGACTCTGGTTGAGGCGAGAAGCACCTGAATATTCCCCCCATGGGTCTCGGGATTGGCTGACTTAACTCGAATGAGTTTTTAGAAAGTTGACCAAGAGAAACGGATGCTTTTCCTTGGGTCAAACTTGTTCCTAGCTCTAGTAACTGGACTAGTAAGGGAATGACAACTGTCTCGGCGACTTTCTTCTGTGAAATCTGGTTAGTGGGCATGGTGAAATGACAAAGTGAACCAACTGTGTTTTCCATTAACTGTTTCTTGGGGGCCCTGTTTTGCATAATGTCACGAAGGCATGAGGTAATAACAAGGAGTCCGTCTGCTTGTAATAATGACTCGGTGAGTTGAGATGACTGAGTCAGATTTGAAATCACACCCATTGCAGAAGTAATCTCTTCTTCATCATTGGGAGATTTTATTATTTTTATTAAAGTTTCGATTGTTTGTAGCCCCATGCGGTCTATGATCTCTTTGTCGTCACCATCTTCTGATAAACAGCAGAATAGCTTAATAGCATTTGCTCTCACTTTCTGGTTTTCGTTTTCACAGAAATGCACCAACGATTGTACGCTTTCCGCATTCTGAAAATTATGTAACAAAAAATAAGGAATCCTACTATAAATCAATTAACTGCTTTAGTTTAATTCTGTTTTAAGCAGATAAAGTTTTTATGTCGGTATTATTTAAAGAATGGGTTGATAAATTATATATGAGTTCATATGCGTCGATTGACTTGCTTCAAATTAGTCAACATCAATTTGGGTCTACTCGAATTAGTCAATAGGTCAAAAGTCAAAACGGACAACTATTATAAACTTGTTAACCTAAAAAGAGCTCAAATGGGTTAGCATCAACATAATTTTCAATCATCTTCATAATCTTAAAGATTCGATTATCATCATCAACATCTTGTTAATCGAGGTCGTTACTCGTCATCAGGCTAGTTTGTGAGAGTTGTTAAACATACTGCAAAACTTTTGCTACTGCACACTGCCACTTGAACCATTATTTATGTTTATAATTTTATTTGGTTACGCTTTGGTTTTCCACTGGATTCATTAGGTTCCTATGAACCATTTCTTGCCAATAACATAGGACCAATCGATTGCTCCATGGATTCATCAACTCAGCTTATACATATGTTCAGTCCAGTCCAAGCCTGAAGGCAAACCCGACCCACTCTGTTACAACCCAACTCACACATATGTTCAGTTCGAGTTTTCAGATTTTCGGGTTTTGGTACTTTTTTCTGAAACGCCACTTCAACTCGACTCATTTTGAGCATGACCCGTTTCTTACCCAACCAAATTAAAAATTTTTACAAAACCACCCGTTTTGGCCAGAACTCATTTTGCTCAAAACAGGGTTTGACCCAAACCCACCTGTTTTGACCCGTCACCCAAACCCACACGAGCCACCCAGTTTGACAGGCTTAGTATAAACCATCAAAGTTTCAAAATTTTGAATATAAAGTAATTACTTTGAAAAAAACATGATCTGAGGTAATCCGATCCGGTAATCGGACAAAATGATGAGATAACACATTACATATGTGTTGGTAACTTTTGAATTTTGACCTTGTGAGTCAATATTCTTGGTGTGACACTGAGGTATCCATTTTATCCAACTTTCTTTTATTTATTTTTTTTAATTTGGGAAGCTGAGTATTTCTAAAAACTGTAATTTCCAGATCTACATCCAAATTTACTACTCGCCTGCCCAAAATTTGCTACTTACCAAAAATAGATATTTTTTTCTTTTTTAATAAATATGTACATTATTAGGAGGAATAAAATATTATATGCAATCATCCCAGTTTGGATTTTAATAAAATATCATATGCAATCACGCTCTGCTTGCGGTGCGCGCATATAATGTATATATGTGTGAACCCTTGGGTGGGCAAAAGTGAAATTGCACTAATTTTGACGTTATTTTACTAATCTCGTGAAAATAACGTTAAAAGTGGCGGAAGGTTAATCAGGCATCATGTGGTGGCATTGATAGCCGAAAGACAAGGGTACATGCATCAATCAGCCGGTGTCCCGATGATTGAGTGCTATGTGCTTATGTCCAAGGCTTGATGAAAAACTACTATCGAGCCGGGATTCTCACCGGAAGCAGCCTCTCTATCCCTATGGGGTAGAGGTAAGGCTGTCTACATCTTACCCTCCTCAGACCCTACCATAGCTTTGCTATTGGTGGGATATACTGAGTACGATGATGATAACCGAAAATCAAAAGCAGAGTTATTGGAATGAAGATGTTACCTGTCTCAACTTTGTTTTCTTCACCGTAACAGCTATAGGAGAGTGACACATGGCATAAAAAGAACCAAGTAGACTTTCTTGTACCAAAGGTCTTGAACAACCAATGAAAGAGAAAAGACCATCAACATCTCCATCAGACTCAAACAATGAAACAGGTGGTTCATTGCAATTTTGTGACATGGTTGACATGGCAAGATGCTTGATTATGACTGCCAACTCATCCTGTAAACAGTGTGATGACGTGTGATTGTATAGATGATTGACCAACAAGTTGACTGAACCACTTTTTATCATCTGTATGCTGTTTTTTGGTAAACTTGAGAGGTTATTAAGTGCTTTAGCTGCTTTTTCCTTCAATCCAGGGTTTCCTTGTGAGACCAAGTGAAGAAGTGAATCGAGTGCACCGCTTTCAAACAAAGAAGATTTGTTGTGATCAGTTAGTTCCATTTCTGCCAATGTCGTCACCATGCACATCTTCACTTCTTCAGATCCTGCCATCAAAAACAGGTTACTTTTAGTACGGGTCAAGTTGGCTGCTGATCCATGAACACTTTCTGACTATTTTAAAAATGGTTAAGTGAGTTATGATTACAGATATAATTACTGCGTTATATATAATTATAGTTTTTACATTCATTGTTTTAGTACGGCTCAAAGCGGGTTTGTGGACACTTTCTTGCCATATAATAAATAGTTATTTAGTTATGATTACAACTACTATTACTGTACTAAAAATTATTATACTTTTCATATTTATTGTCTGTATATTGATGTTATATTTAACACATACAAATATGCAAGAGGTATTAAAAATAGACTTCAGGTGTCTTACAACCCGTTTGAGATAAAACAAGAAACAACACAAATCAAACCAGTCATACGTTAATGGGTTGTAACTGCCACATGTCATAAATATGGTTATCTAACTAGCTAAAAAGTGTTAACAGGCATGGCAGGTAACTACTTAAGCATAGATAAGAAAGTGGCTGTTAGATAACCTGAAGATAGTCGACGCAGCAAATGTGTAAAATAATTAGCTCTTGCCATCTGGATGACATGTTGATCAGAGAACGAAAGTTTGTCCAAAAGCTCATTTGCTTGGGTGGCAGCTTGGGTGTCATCACTGTTGGACATGGTCACTAAAAGTAGTATGCATCCTTGAACCATCCCAATTAAATTTTTTAACGTCTCATTTCGTGATAATTCTAATAATAATTCAACTGCCAGTTTTCCTTCAGAAACTCGACGCCCAAGAGACCGCACTATGGATTCAATCACACCATTGACTTTTGAAATCCTATCCTACAATAAGCTTTCAGTATGAGAAATAAAATAAATAAATAAACAAATAAATAAGATACAAAGCAATAAAAAACTTTGGTCCAGCTGCTAATTTGAGTTACAAAACCTTTAATTCGCCAGAAAAACCATCAAAGAATCAAAGGTTTTGACTTTTGATTCAAGGTGCCAAATCAGATATCGTAACCTGTCAGAATGATGACATGGCACCTCGAAACCGGTTATATTAGGTAACTAACTTTATTTAAAGTTTTCAAAATTTTAATTTTTTTCCATTCAGTAGTTACCTAAAACACGACCAAAGTCGATAATTTGTATGTAATTTGAACAATTAATAAATGGTCCAAATGACGTAGATGTTGCAATATAGCATTTCACGTTATACCAAAAGAATCTCACAATCATCAGTATCAAAGTTGAAGTTAAGTACCTTTGCATCATTACTATCCTTTGCCAAAATGCAAAGTAAGACAAGTGTACGACTCCTTATCTCTCGGCTTTTAGAACCAAGTAATTCCACAAGGGTAGGAATGTAATTCTCCAAAAGTACCCATTCCCGGTGTGCAGCTCTTTCTTCACATAAACTTTGCAACTCCTCCAGACAACAAATCACTTCCACCTCGTTCTCTGCTAACGGCTTTGAGAGTTCTGATTTCAATGAAGCAATTGTGATCATTGTGTTTCTATCCCTCCATTCCTCAATTCATGCGGACGAGATGGATTGAGGGCACAACATATTTTGGATGCATTTTGTGGGGAGGGGTCGCCGATTGCTGTTGGGTTACTAAAGGCTACTACTGCGATGGTTAATTTATGTTTGGGGGGGAGATGCCCAAGGGTTTTGGCAGAGTTCATTGCGTCGGCTCCTCTCACACCGTTGCTCAAACCGGACAATGGGATTAGACCCATTGCCGTAGGTGCCATTTGGAGAAGATTGATCTCTAAGGTGGCTATGAGGGGTGTTTGGAAAGACATTACTAAATACCTGTGCGACTTTCAGTTTGGGGTGGGAGTCCCTGGTGGTACAGAGGCCGTTCTTCATAACGCGAACAGGTTTTTAAGTAAGTTCCATTCTGATGGGTCATTGGCTATGCTTACTATTGATTTTTGTAACGCCTTCAACTTGGTGGATAGGACTGCCCTTCTGAATGAGGTTCGGGCCCGATGTCCATCTATTTCCTTATGGGTGAACTTTTTATATGGGCAACCGGCCAGGCTATATGTGGGGGATGACCACATTTGGTCCACCACTGAGGTTCAGCAGGGGGACCCTTTGGGACCTCTTCTTTTCACCTTAGTTCTGCACCCACTTATTCATCTAGTCCAGAGTTCCTGTAATCTTCTCTTTCATGCTTGGTACCTAGATGATGGTACAATTATTGGGGACTCTAAAGAGGTTGCCAAAGCTTTAGATATTATCAGGTCGGAGGGTCCCCGCCTGGGCCTTGAACTTAATATTAAGAAAACTGAAGTATTTTGGCCATCATGCAATGGGGTTAAGTTGCAGGAGGGGGTGTTTCCCTGTGAGATTGGAAGACCGGTGCTAGGTGTGAAACTCCTCGGGGGAGCCGTTAGCCGGGATGCCGGGTTCATCAGTGAACTTGCAATGAAAAGGGCTTCGCGAGCAGTGGAGTTGATAAGCTATCTCCCGCATTTGCGGGACCCTCAATGCGAGCTCCTTTTGCTCCGCTCATGTATGGGAGTTGGAAAGTTGTTGTTTGGTCTCAGAACATGCCAACCTGTGTATGTAGGGCGATTGAGGACATCGTGGTTTGTGGTGGTCCCTTCTTTGGAGATTTTCAATGGAGGGGCATCACTTCCGACTCGTTTTGGTGGTTTGGGTTTATGTTCAGCTTCAGACGTTTCTACTTATGCGTTTGTGGCCTCGAGGGCGCAATCTTGGGAATTACAAGACCACATTCTTCGAGGTTGCGGTATTGATGGGTTTGACTCCGATTATGGGAGTGCGATAGATCGGTTGCACATTTCACTTCCCGATTTTGACATTAGCGGTTTCTCTAATAAAGACACCGCCCCCCCTAAAGCCCAACATGCTTTCGCGAGTGCCCTTTATAGTGGAATCATCAAGAGTTTGGAAATGAAGTTTGATTTATCCCCTCGTCAGAAAGCGGTGTTTGAGTGTCTTCGGGCTCCTAAAGCGGTGTTTGAGTGTCTTCGGGCTCCTCGGGCTCAAGATTTCTTAAGTGTTCTCCCTATTGAAGGATTGGGCCAACATATGTCGGCTTTGGAGTACCGGGCCATCCTGAAGTATCGGTTAATGATCCCTTTGTTTCCGGTAGATGAGCCGTGCCCGGTTTGCCGTAAGGTTTGTTTAGATTCTTTTGGCGAGCATGCGGTTCACTGCAAAGAGTTGCTTGGGTTTAAGTACAAGCATGATTTGGTGAGGGATGTTCTATGCGATGTTCTTAAACGAGCCGGAATTTCGGCTAAAAAGGAAGCCCCCGTAAACTTTCTTACAGATCCTCAAAAAGGAAAATCTACATTACGACCGGCCGATATACTTGTTTTTGGGTGGGTAGGGGGAAAACACGCTTGTGTCGACCTCACAGGAGTGTCCCCTCTTGTTGGGATTAGGGACACTGGATTTGTAGCAGGCAGACATCATTGAAGGCTGCATCGGGCAAGGTTGCTAAACACGAGAGAGCTTGTTTAGAGAATCAACACGTGTTTATCCCCTTCGCCTTTGACACTTTTGGTTTCTTAGCTCCGGATGCCGTGGACCTTTTGAATAGGGTTCGAAAAGTTGTGTATAGTAACGTTTCAGCCCATAAGAATCAAAACTTTGTTTTTAGTCGGATTGGGTTTGCTATCCAAAAGGGGGTTGCGGCGCAGCTTGTTGCCCGCTTACCTGCCACTTCATTGTAAATCGTTTGGATGTGTCTTATTAGGCCGTAAAATTCTATTATCCAACGGGATTGTGGTTAAAGGGCACAAGTTACCTCCATCAGCCAACCATTTCACAATGGCAGCTCTTTCAAACGTGTGACCAGAAGCCGTTTCAACAGGGTCCACCATCACTTCTCGGGTAATCGGACAGTAAAATGACTGAAGTGGTTCTAATGGTTGACTTCCCAATGAAGTCCGTTTAGTCAAATACTTTATTTCTTTCTCTTCGGGAGAATAAGTAGCATCTGCTCGTTCCAGTAAAGCAATTATTTGATCCATTTGAATTGCTTCCGCTTGATCTTTCCTCAACTTTGCATCTTCTACTTCATTCTTGAAATCCTCTAATTCTTTCTTTAATGAAGAACTGTCAGTTGATATTACAAGAACTTCTGCAATGGTCACCAGTAAACCGTTGGCATACGTGTGATCTACCTTTCTTTCGTGAATTCCCGACTCAATTTTCTTCAAAATAATTTCATCTGTTACAGCGGTTTTGAACTCTACAGACTGCATAGCATCACAGAGTTGACCAATATCCTGTTTCACGCTTGCAGAAACTCCCAATTCGGAAAAAGGAATTAAACTTAACGCACGGCTTATTTCTCGTGTAATTTCTCCTGCTCGTCTGTTAATCGACCGGCTATTTATTAAGAGGCACACTTTGTTCTTTTGACTGCATTCACTGATCAGTTGTTTACCAAGTTTGGCTTGTTGATTCAAGACCTCAACAAAACTATTATCTACATTACGAGTATCCTTCTTGTTTAATTCTTTCAAAAATGGTACAATTCTATCCAAATATGAAGCAAGTTCTGTAAAACTCTCCTTCTCTACAAAACAATTCTTAGCTTTGGTGGCTGCTTCAGTAAATAACTCTATAGTTTGAGAGATTAGCCCTGCAACTTCCATCGAAGAAGCGCTTGTAATCGCTTCCATTGCAGTATAATTACTATACGTTAATGCCACCGATTTGGTATAACTGGAATAATTACATATTCTTCAGTATTGCTGGTTGACTCAGCCTAACAACCTCAATACTTTCAGGAGGCCATCCCTTTAGGATAAGAACAAGGACCTGAGAATCAAAATTTCCATCAAATTTGTTTTTGATCCAAATTATAAGTCCCATTTTTTAGCAGATTTGACCTAGCTTCATGTAGTTTATTAAGTATTTGCATCATTGAATATCAGTTATGGTGTTTTCTAGGGCTGTAAACGAACCCGACATTCGGCAAACTGTTCGTGAACTGTTTGGCGTGAAGTTTGTTGAATAAATGAACAAACATGAACAAGAAATTTTGTTTGATTAACCAAATGAACGAACACAAACAGAGGCCATTCGATAAGGTGCTCATTTATGTTTGTTAATGTTTGCTTGTTTATGTTTATTAATGACTTTTCTAATCTTATCATATAGAAATAAAAATAAAAATAAAAAATGAAAAATTATCAACTATAAAACAAAAATATATTTGACCATTATGTGATAAATTTATGTGTAAATTTACATATGAATGTTAAAAAATACACCAGCACAAACTTAGTAGCTGAACCGAACCGTTGACACGTACCATTATCGGTTAGCCAAATTATATAAAACATTGTATGTGTTCGTGTTCGTGAACAGTTCACAAACAAGTTCATTCCCTTAATGAACGAACTCGAACAAGAAATTCCGTTTGGTTAGGTGTTCGTGAACCGTTTGCTTGTCCGATAAAAGCTTAATGCACAAAAATCAACAAAACTAGGTTTGGTTCATTTACAGCCCTAGTGTATTAATGATTGCAGATTCAAAGAACAGATTCTAATAATCAGCAAGCATGCAACAAAACATGATCAAGCTAATTAAACAGAAAATTACAGTCTAAATGCTCGTAAACATCTTAGTTTTAAGAACTAAACCCTAACAGTTAATTACTAGCGATTATAATAGTGAAAACAGCAATCGATAGCTAAAGAAGACTTGGAAGTCAACTGCAGTGTTAAATTATATGAAAAGGATCGTGAAATTAGCTAGCTGACCTGATAATAATAATAATAATAATAATAATAATAATAAGTAATAAGCATGTAATTGCGGTGAAATGCAGTGGCGATCAGCAGTTGACGTTATCAATTTCGCTTTTTTTAAAATTGAATTGACGACATTTTGGGGGATTTATGAGGGTATTGACTTGACTCGAGAGAAAAATATCAACAGAGAAGGTTAACAAATTGAATTTTGTTTTTTAGTTTCACACTTTTTTGTGCTGATTTTCTTTTTAGAAATAATAAATATTTTTGTAACGAGAGAAACATGGTGTTTTATATGACTCAGGTTCTATTCATATCCTCAAAGACATCAAAATGATGATGAGAGACT
Source organism: Bidens hawaiensis (assembly GCF_021521415.1). Lineage (NCBI taxonomy): Eukaryota > Viridiplantae > Streptophyta > Magnoliopsida > Asterales > Asteraceae > Bidens > Bidens hawaiensis. The sequence continues at coordinate 16,519 of NW_027506356.1, read as the reverse complement.
TGGCGAATTTGCGGCTTTCACTAGTTGATCCTTGAACTGAACGGGTTTTTTTCTCAGCGCACTGTCGTGTCTTTGGGCGAGTGTTCACAAGCGTTGGCCTGAGGGTGTTTCTCAGATCGAAAGACGAGTGCATTCCGATATGATGAATTTAGTCAATAGCCCATTTGAAGGATTCGTTTGCTGTTCGAAAAAAAATATATTTTTTTAAAAGACAAAATTATAATTTTTGTGATTTGAAATATCTCAATTTTTTTTTTACTTTTTTTGACCGTTGGTCTATTGTTTGTTTGAGTCTCTTGCTACTTGCTTGAGGCAACGTTTGATTTTTCTTAGAATATTTGGCTATTCAAAGAGAAAATATGGATTTTTGTCTCGCTTTTAATTCTCAAGTTTTTCAATGAATATATGTCAAACACATGAGGGCATAAAGGTATTTTGAACCCCCCCCCCCCTTATTATTTACTGTTAATAAGTAATATTATATCTTTATTTTTATTGTTACAAATAACCCCGCCCCCATCAAATCTACACCACCAACTTGTGACCACCATAGCTTGCTAGTTTAGTAGTCTATCGTCACCACCATATCATCCGCCACCGCCACAACTGCGTATTCTCCTATTTACCACTGTATCGCCACCAGATCGCCAACCCCATAAACTATTAAAATCGACCACAATCTGATTGATACGTGTCAATATTCTTAGTATGTCAACAGGGTTGTTGGTAGAAGTTAGATAGTTATTAGCAACATTTTATTGTTTAGATACTAAATAGAAGATGTAATGTGGCCTATAGATCATTCACGTTGATAATAATCTTCTCTTAACCATGTGTGTTAGTGTGCGTGATTAGCAATCATCAAGAGCCATTCTCCAATCTTTGGTTCTTCTAGTTCGTGAATTTCTTCGATTTACCTAACCATGTCACTTTAGAGTTATCATATTTTGTGGCTTCCTACTTAACGGTCTGGTTGACAAATATATGTATTTATTGCTAAACAAGAAATAGCGTAAACTATTTCATTGCTATCACTACTTAGCATATAGGTAGCTTGTCACTATCGACAACTAACGGTCCAAGCATGGTGAGGATGTTAAAAAGTATGATGAAAACAAATGATGTTAAACTTGAAAATCTGTGGAAGAATGTAACACTATAACATGTCTGTCATATACAATATAATACAAAGGCTGTGCACAAAATCATTGACAAAGAATTGAACTAAAAAAATCGGAGACAATTGACCTATCTACCACTGATCATAATACAAACCATAACGAAAACCTCATATTAAATACCAATTTCTATTTTAAGAAATCCTAGAAATAAGACGATTGATCATGAAGCACATTTAACTGACCAAGAATCCGGGCTGCCATAGATTTTGTTCTGCTGTTTCCCCTTTGAGTCAGGTCAACTAATGCCATCTGAGCCAAATTTCCATATTTTTGCTTTAAATCCAACAAACGGAACATTCTCTCCAATGAGCTTAATACCTTTTCCTGCAAACTTGAAGAGGGGCAGTTCAGTAATTTTATAATCGGGTGTATAGCGTTAGCTTCAGCAAGAACTTTAGACCCGTATGGCAGTCTTTCAGCTTCGATTAAAGTCAACAATGCATCTAAAGCAGCGTCACAGACATTCATATTAGAATCTCCCAAAAGTCTCACTAATGGTGAGACTGCATCAGCTTCCACTAAACAAAAAGACGAATCAACCGTACAGATTCCTTGATGAACAGGGCACGCAGATTCTGACTGAGGTGAGAAGCACCTGAATATTCGCCCCAAGGGTCTCGGGATTGGGTGAGTTAATCCGAATGAGCTTTTAGAAAGTTGACCGAGAGAGATGGATGCTTTTCTTTTGGTCAAACTTGTTCCTAGCTCTAACAACTGGACCAATAAGGGAATGACACCTGTCTCCACAACTTTCTTCTGTGAAATCTGGTTCGTGGGAATGGTGAAATGACAGACTGATCCAACTGTATTCTCTATTAACTGTTTCTTGTGGGCCCTGTTTTGCATTCCTTCACGAAGGCATGAGGTAATAACGGGAAGTCCCCCTGCTGTTAATAATGACTCAGTGAGTTGAGATGATTGAGTCAGGTTTGAAATCACACCCATTGCAGAAGCAATCTCTTCTTCATCAACCGGAGATTTAATAATTGTTATTAAAGTCTCGATTGCTTGTAGCCCCATGCGGTCTATAATCTCTTTGTCGTCATCATCTTCTGTTAAACAACAGAATAACTTCACAGCATTCGCCCTCACTTTTTGGATTTCGTTTTCACACAAATGCACCAACAGTTGTATGCTTTCCGGATTCTGAAAGATCATGCAACACAAAAATTATAAATCCTATTATAAATCAACGGCTAATTGCACAAAAAGGTAGAGGTTGCCAAATAAACCGGTTAACCGAACCGACCCAAAAATCAAACCGAAAGCGAACCGGTTTGAAACCGATTTTGTAGAAACCGGTTTGGAACCGTATTGGAACCGGTTTGTAGTTTTATACCACCAAAACCGGTTCCAAACCGGTTAACCGAACCGAAACCGGGCAAAAACCAAACCGAAACCAATCAAAAATCGGGTTTTGACTTTTGTTGACCAAACCGGTTTCAACCCAAACTGGTTTTGAGTTTTAAACCGGTTTGTGCACCTCTACAAAAAGGTAACTGCTATTGGAATAAAGATATTACCTGTCTCAACTTTGTTTTCACTGTAACAGCTATAGGAGAATGACACATGGCATAAAAAGAACCAAGTAGACTTTCTTGCACAAATGGTCTTGTACAGCCAATGAATGTAAACAGGTTATCAATATCTTCACCAGATTCAAACAATGAAACATGTGGTTCATTGTGATTCTTTGAGACGGTTGCATTGGCAAGATTCATGATTATGGCTGCCAACTCATCCTGTAAACACTGAGATGACGTGTGATTGTACAAAAGATTGACCAACAAGTTGACTGAGCCACTTTTAATAATTTGTATGCTGTTTTTCGGTAAGCTTGAGAGGTTATTGAGAGCTTTAGCTGCTGTTTCCTTCAATCTAGTGTTTCCTTGTGAGACCAAGTGAAGAAGTGAATCGAGTGCACCGTTTTCAAACAAAGAAGATTTGTTGTGATCTGTTAATTCCATTTCTGCCAATGTTGTCACCATGCACATCTTCACTTCCTCTGACCCTGCAGTCAAAACAGTTATAAATACATTTATCTAACATGCATGACCTTTAATTATTTAAGAATCAATAAGAAATTTAACATCAAATTAACATATTATTTACAGAAAGAAACCTGAAGATAGTCGGCGCAGCAGATGTGTGAAATAATTAGCTTTTGCCATCTGGATAACATTTTGATCAGAAAATGAAAGTTTGTCCAAAAGCTCATGTGCACGTGTGGCAGCTTGAGTGTCATCACTGTTGGACATGGTCACCAAAAGTAGTATGCATCCCTGAACCATCCCAATAGACTTTTTTAAAGTTTCACTTTCTGATAATTCCAATAATAATTCAACTGCCTGTTTTTGTTCAGAAATTCTACGCCCAAGTGACCGAACTATAGATTCAATCACACCATTGACTTTTGCAATCCTAACCTACAATAAGCTTTGAGTATTAGAAGAATATATACACAAAAAATGTCTAAACGAGCAAATGAAGTATAAACGTACCTTTGCATCATCGCTGTCCTTTGCCAAAATGCAAAGTAGGACAAGCGTACGACTCCTTATCTCTCGGTTTTTAGAACCAAGTAGTTCCACAAGGGTAGGGATATAATTCTCCAAAACTATCCATTCCCGGTGCACACCTCTTTCATCGCATAACTTTTGCAACGCCTCCAAACAAGAAATCACTTCCTCCTCATATTCTGCTAACGGCTTTGAAAGCTTTGGTTTCATTGAAGCAATTGTGATCATAGTATTTCTATCTTTCCATTCCTCAATCGACTGCCTTAATGTTTTATTAGGCCGTAATATTCTATTATCCAACGGGATCATGGTTAAAGGACACAAACTACTACCATCAGCCAACCATTTCTCAATAGCGGCTCTTTCAAATGTGTGACCAGAAGCCGTTTCAACGGGATCCACCATAACTTCTCGGGTAATCGGGCAGTAAAATGATTGAAGCGGTTCTAATGGTTGACCTCCCAATGAAGTCCGTTTATTCATATACTTTCTTTCTTTTTCTTCAGGAGAACAAGTTGCATCGGCCCGTTCAAGTAAAGCAATTATTTGATCCATCTGAATTGCTTCAGCTTGATCTTTCCTCAACTGTGCATTCTCTATCTCGCTCTTAAAATCTTCAAACTCTTTCTTTAATGAAGATCTTTCAGTTGATATTCCAAGAGCTTCTGCAATGGAAATGAGTAAGTTGTTGGCATACGTGCGATCCACATTCCTTTCTTGAATTCCCGACTCGATTTTCTCCAAAATCATTTCATCCGCAACAGCTGTTTTGAACTCTACAGACTGCATAGCATCACACAGTTGACCAAGATCCTGTTTCATACTTGCAGAAATTCCCAATTGGGAAAAAGGGAGTAAACTTAACGCCCTGCTAATTTCTCTTGTAATCTCCCCTATTCGTTTGGCAATCGACCGACAATTTATTAACAGATAAACTCTATTCTTTTGACTGCATTCAGTGATCAGTTGTTTAGCAATTTTGACTTGTTGATTCAGGATCTCAACAAAACTATTCTTAGCATCACTAATATCTTTTCTGTTCAACTCTTTCAAAAGAGGAACAAGTCTATTCACATATGAAGTAAGCTCTGCAAAACTGCCCTTCTCTACAAAAACTTGCTTAGCTTCAAAGGCTAGTTCTGTAATTATTTCTATAGTTTGAGAGATAAACTCCGAAGCCGCTACTGAAGAAGTGCTTGTAACTAATTCCATTGCAAATTTTGCAATACAATTATTCCAAATAAATGCTACCGATTCGAATAACTGATATCATAAACATCACTAGATACTTCACTATTGCTGGTTGACTCGACATGGTGTCCTCATACTCTCAGGAGGCCATCCCTTCAGGATAACAACAAGGACCTGAGAAGAAAAATTTTAGTCAAAATTTGTTTCTTGTCCAATTATAAGTCTTAACTTCTAGCAGATATAACCTAGATTATTGTAGTTTATGAAGTCATTGCATATTCAGAGGTGAGTAATAACCGAAACCGACGAAACCAAACCGAACCTAACCATTCAAATCTTCGTATAATCTAGCTTTTATACCTCCATTTCATGTATTTCATGTTTTATTGCTTTTTATACCATCATTTCATGTATCTATACTTCCATTTCATGTATTTATGCATCCATTACATGTATTTCTAAGCAAAAAAATTGGCCCAAGCTTGATTCTGGTTATTAACCAAGCCGTCAAAAATAACCGAGCTGATTAATCGAAAACGAAAACCGATTGGTTAATATGATTGAGGTGAATAACCAAACTACGCATAATCAGTTATTGTGTTTTCATTGCTAATATTTGCAGACATGAAACCTAAATTCTAATCAATATTCAGTAATCATAAAGCAAAACCTGATTAACCTAATTAAACAGTAATTAGGCATAATTGAAGTCTAAATGATCATAAACAGTGATTGATTCATTCCTACAAAGCAGAAATCATAATGGAGCTTAATTATTAACCACAGATCAGTTAAAATCAAACATGAAACTATTCTATTCGTTTTTTTCATATTATAAACCTCAAAACAGCAATCAAAAGTGAGATAGAGTCACAGAAGACTAAGAAGTCAACTGCAGAATGATAAAAACAATAATAATAAGGTTACCTGATAAGAAGTAGTAAGTAATTATGGCGAAATGCAACGACGATCAGCAGTTGACGCTATCAAATTCGTGTTTGAATTTGGGGAATGAATTTATGAGAGAGAGAGAGAGAGAGAGAGAGAGAGAGAGAGAGTTTGGAGGAGGGTATTGACCTGAATATAAGTTAAATTGCATAATATTTGCCCGGTCAACAAACGGCCAAAGGAGTAAAGAAATTAATTATTTCATTCAATATATTCCAATGTTTTTAAACCGATATTTTACTTGTATCGAATTTGGCTAAAAAACAGTACAATCGGTTGAACCGGGTTATACCAGAAGATTCAACCGGTTAAATAGTTTACCTTATAGTTTCCTATAAATGCAATTTTAATCTAAAAACAACCCAAAAGAAAATGATTCCATAACATAAAATAATCCAAAAGTTAATCAATATTAAAAAAATAATGCAAAAGCACTCAATTTTTTGAAAAATAGTCCTAAAGTTTACACGTTTAAATGTTAATTGTTGGGTTAAAAGGAATTTTGAAAAAATATGGGCCGCAAATATCAACAATGTCTCGGACATAAAACCGGTTTGCCAGTAAAAACCGGTATTTTAGACAAAAATCGTTGGTACGATGTTCTAGCAAAACGGCCATAGAGACCAGACTCAAAATACCCGGGCTGATGTGCGAAATCCGGTTCAACCGACCAGTTTGAACCGGTTTTTAAAACACTAATATATTCTACGTAAAATTCAAATAATAATAATAATAAGGCGTATATGTTTTATTAATCTCAAGGTCGTTGTTGGGTCCAACTAACGAATTAGTTGCTGACGGTCTCATCTTTTAACGTATTTGTCCCCAAGAGTCCACGATTAACAGAATCTTAACGTCGTTATTTGCAGATCGCAGGAAAAACGTTTTTGGGCTGAAAACTCACATTTTTTTCCAAAAAAGTCAACATTTCCGTCCCAAACATCTTTCTAACCTTGGATCGGACATTTAGGAATCTTTTTCTAGTAAAAGCCTCAATTATCGAGGTCGCCGGAACCTTAGAACCAACGTCGGAATAGGTTGGGGTGCTCAAGTTGTGGTAGTTGGTTGTTGGTGAGCGAGTCAATTGGTGGTGGTGACGGTGTTCAGGTTAAGTGTCCGGCAAAAAATGTGACTTTTCCAACCAAAGAACGTTTTCCGGCGATCTGCAACTAACGGTGTTAGGATTCCCTTAGTCGCTGACCGTTGGAAACAAATACGTTAAAAGTTGGGATCATCAACAACCAATTCATTGGTTAGGACCGACAATGACCAAAAGAGGATAGTTATGATTAATAATAACCAATATACCTAGTAATAATAACCACATAACAGTAGGGGGTGTTTGGGATTGCTTATTTATACCGACTTATAACTTATTAACAGTTTAAAAAGTAATAAAATGTTTGGGATTGCTTTTGATATGTGAGTGAAAAGTTAATAAGTTACACTTTTACAACTTATTAACTTATTGACAAGTTATAAAGAGTTTTCATAAGGAATCTCAAACACCCCCTAAGTAAAAACATAACAACCTAACTCCGTTGGTTGAGATGAGATAACCAAAGACTTGAATTTAGAAAGTGGGAGTTTTGGATTCAATAATCACTTGTGACAAAAAAAATAGAGGATTTTAAATTGGGTCATTGGTTTTCTCGTATATAATGGATTTCTTTCTGAGAATGAAATGAAAACAATTAGATGGGTTAGTAGTTCGTCAGTAATCCAAATGATCATTTAAAAAAATAACTTAAGGAGACACACAATGATGCTAGTGTTGGTTTAATTAAAGAATAGTTGACTGAAAATTACACAAACAAATATTGGTTTGATTATTAATACTGATATTGGTATCAATACGTTTGATATGTATTAGTTATATTTGTCACGTTATCAGTACGATACCAAAATGATATAGCTTGTGATACCTAAAAAGGACATGTTTATAATGTAACTTTGTTTTCCACATAATTTTTATAATAAAATGTTGAGAAAATAAATTTTAAACACGTGCGTATTTAGTTAATTTTTAAAAGTTAACGTACGGAAGTTATTGTAAAAAAACTAGCATAATATTAAATTAGTTAAAGATGTATATTTCTTGTTATTATTGGGTATGGATTTAATCTTAAAATCTTTTAAAAGCTCTTTACCAAACACACCCGTAGTATAGAGGCCAACTAAAATTAAAATTATATACACATACACACTAGATAAACATATAGATACAAAATGAAATTTGTGATTTTTTTCATTATATAGAAACATAGATATTACATCAACATAGCAGGTAGGCGGGCAACAAGCTGCGCCGCGCACCCCTTTCTGAATAGTTTATCATTTGTAATATATATATATATATATATATATATGTGTGTGTGTGTGTGTGTGTGTGTGTGTGTGATGGCTAAATGGGTGTGGTTGATGTATCAATTGTGAATGAGTATTGTTCTTAGATTTTCACTAGCGTTATCAAATGGGTTTTGTCAATCATACATGATTGGGTTACATTACCAACGCTTCGGATTGATGGAATAGATACTCGATTATCCAAGGTAGCATATAAAGACAAGGAGAAATGTATAGCAGTTCAAACATGCTAGACGATTTGGGAATACAAAAATCATGTTATTTTTAATAATGTTCCTTTTATGATGGCTAAAACGATGAATGATATCAAATCGACCTTCTTATGTGTAACGTTAAAAAGCTTGGATTGAAAGAAATTATGTGAGATTAATTTTGTGAATTTCTCATTATAAATTGATTCATGTATTGATTTGTTGCTTTTTTCAGTATTTATATGTCTTTGGGTTTCATGTCGGGTTCGAGTTGACCAGTTTAATTAAACGTGTCACGTTCAGGTTGACCTATTTAAGAAAAAAGGTCGTGTCGGCGGACCCAAAACCTATATTTTTTCGTGTCGGATTTCAGGTCATGTCAAGAATTGACACCCCCTTCTATATCATAATTAACCGGACCGGAACAATCTATGAAAATTAGTTTACCTATCAATATAGTATTTTAATTTTTTTATATCATTTATTTTTATTTTAATATTCATTAATTTTTTTTTATATTTTATTTTAGAATTAGTTATATATAGACATAATTTAAAATAACTATTTATGAAGTCATTTTTAAACATGTCCATTGACGGCATGACGCATGTCCGACAACTATTTAAACTATATACTATATAATTAAAAACATGCATGCATCATTTTCTCGGATTTGAATTTTGTAATATAAAATAAAAGGGATGACCTCACCTTTAATGGTTAAGACTAAGTCTATGGAATAATTGAGTCCAAATGCTCTTATTATATTAAACACATATCAATGGAATTAAACATGTAAAATTTGCAAAAGACTTTGGAAGTCAACTGCAAAACTATAAAAATAATAAGCTGACATGGGAGGAAGTTAACATGTAATTATGGCGAAATGTAGCGGAGATCGATCAACACTTCACATGATCAACTTCGCGGTTTGAATTGTCGCCGTTTCTGGCGAATTCATGAGAGAGAAGTTATAAGTGTATTGACTTGAAAAGAAGAGAAAGGAAGTCACCACTTGCCCGGTCAATAAGCAGCCAAGTAGGAAATAAAGTTGTTTGTCTAGTATCAATTTGTTTCGTTACGTTACATTGGTATAGTTACGACACAAAATGTTTGTTATTCTAAACACAACTTTGTTCGTGATAGTATGAGTACTCGGCAAAGTTTACGATAAGAAAAAGATTATTTAATATTTAATATGGTTTAACTATACCAGAGTCGTCTGATTTTAAATTTTTAATTTTTAAATATATATACATAATTTAAAATAATAACCTATGAAGTCGTATTTTTTTAAACATGTCCATTGAAGGCATGTCCGATGACTATTTAAATTATATAAAAAAAACATTTATCATTTTCCAGGAGTTGAATTTTGTAATATGAAAGGGGTGAACTTTATTGGTCAAGGATTCAAGTCTTTGGAATATAAAAAGGACTCACGTCACAGCTGGAGGCAGCAACATGGAAAGAGCCTTGTCAACCCATTTTCTTTCTTGAAAAATATTATACAATTTATAAAAATAGCAAAAAGCTAGAAATGCACATCAAAATATCAAGCCTTTCAAGTTCAAATGTGAAATGTCACAAAACTGAAAATAAATCTCATTTCAAGAAATTGTACTTCGTTTTATTTTCATCCACATGAAAGAATTAGTCTTGTTTTCCTCAACCATCTGTCGTGTATTTATTGGAATTTTTTATTAAATGGGTGTAGTTAGAAAAAATATTTACCAATCAGGTGTTGTTTGAAAAATATTTACCAAAATAGGTATTTTTATTGAAACTTGTTTGTTTCTCTCTCTACTCTTTTAATTGAATAACCCAATCACTTAAATTAAACTAAAAGATTGATAAATTGATAATTTTATTCAATAAAATATTATTAAAATGAAACTGATTAATTATGCCTTTGTAACTCAAAACTAAAAACAGAACAAGTCAATTAACAATTTTCTTTTTATTGCTCAATCCACTCATTATACTATGCTATTTTTCTATTTGTAATTTAAGTATTAGGAGATTGGGGTGGAAATAATAATCATGTTAATCGTTAAAAAATTAAAAGTTCTAATTGATTCAGATCTATACGATGCTTGAAAAAAGAAAACGCAAAAAAATATTTTAAGTTTTATTAAAAGGCATTTAGTTAAATGTTACTTATAATATATAATACCACATTAGTAAACTTTTTCGATTTTGGTTTGGTTAAAAGACATTTAAAATTATAAGCGAAAATGTATTGAAATTCGTACGGGCACCAAAAATTTATGGCGTGTTCGATTAATTAGTTATTTTAACTATATGAGTTAATTAATAAAAATAGAAAAAACAAGAAAAGGTATAGCCACGTCCACTGTTTGTTAAAACAAAAATAAATATATAATAAAAATATTAAAAAAAAGCTACAATTTTTAATAGAAAATGATATGGCCACGTTCACTATTATTTAAAACAAGAATAAATATATATATAAAAAATATGATAATTAGTAAATGGTGTTTTCTTTTTATTTAATTCATTTTAACAATTATTATTATAACAATATGATAATTTACTTTTAATAAATTGGGTTTATCCAATAAGAATATGAGAGAAACAAACAAGTTTTAAGAAAAATACCCAATTTGGTAAATAATTTTCAAACTACACAAAATTAGTAAATACTTTTTCCAACTACACCCATTTTGTAAAAAACTCTATTTATTGTTAAAATAGAGTTAAGAGTTTGTGCCGTTCAGATTGTCAATTCCCTACTTAAAAGTATGAGGCGTATTTTATAATTCATCAATTCTCTCACATGTGGCTGTCACGTAATGCCACGTGTTGACACTTGTCTCTAATTACTTAATCTAGTCATCGCGTATCGCGATGACTTAATCAATAAGACTGTCGTGTAGCGCAACACCTCCTAATTCTTGATTTTTGTGAAACTTTATCGCGTATGCGATGAAATCAGTTTTTTCATTTTTAATCCTTGATCTTCTATAATTTGACAAAATTGGTCCAAATGTTTCGGGAGGTTACAACATCTACAGCTACAAGACTAGAAAATCGCATCTGCCAAACACAGAAGACTGTACATAACGGTTAAAGAAGGAAAGGACAGCCAACTAGATGACACCTGGAATGTATAGTGATAGGTTGAGGCCCTCGGGGACCACTAGGAATATTGTACGATAGGTAGATGTGACTTTGTCTCTATAGTCGTTATTAAAACATTATAATGTCGATTCCCACTAAGATTTTACTATTGGAATTTGGAAGGCTTGTAAGTAGGCCATTTTCTATTGCTATAAGGGTTGCTCGCCTTTATGCAGCTTGGCTAACAATGCTCCTATAACCTAAGCTAAGCAACTGGTACTTGAGCCCGGAGGGGGGGGGGGTGCAATGCGCCGCTACATGAAGAAGTGGTTGTCATTTGAAAGAAATATATATAGACCCATATTGTAACCATGCCATATCATTATACATCATAGCTTTATAGAAAGTAGAAAACATTACTATAGAGGGGAGGAGGAGTAGAGGACAACCGAAATTGACTTGGGATGAGAGGATCAGGCATGATTTGATAGACCTAAACCTCTCCGAGGACATGGTTGAGGATAGGAATTCGTGGAGAAGTAGAATTAAAGTTAAGGATTTTTAGAGAGATTTGAATACCTTAGGGCTTAGACTTAACTTATTTAGGTCACATACCATAATGGTATTTCCCTTACATATATTATTATTATTATAATTATTATTAGCTTATATAGCTGTTAAACTGTGATCTTATTATTAATATTATTATAATTAGTAGTAGTTTTTATATAACTGTTAAACTTTGATTTCCTTTATTTTGCTTCATACACATGTACTTAGAGCCGAGGGTCTCTCTGGAAGCCACCTCTTTATTCCTTTGGATAGAGGTACGGTGTGCCTACATCCCACCCTCCCCAGACCCTACTTATAGCTTTGCTGTCGGTGAGATTTTACTGGGCATGATTGATATCGATATATCATAGCTTTATATTCTCAATTGTGTGTTTTCCATATTTCACTCAATCTCTCTCCCAAATATGTTATTACATCATGCATCGAGAAGTAGATCATGACTTAAACATATCTAGGTCGGGATTTTCTTCAACACGGAAGATGTGTATAGTCGACTTGAGATGATACGCGATCATTACCAGCTGGATCATTCACAACTCATAAAAGCAGTGTCCAAAGGCCACTGCGATGAAGTGATGCGTCTAATTGATTTGGCCATTAACAATTATGCTCTTAATCCCTTCGTGGCTAAATATGGTAGTGTTTACAAAACTGGCTCAACCTCTGGCAGAGATTTAACGAGCACTGAATACAGGATGCTCCGTTGGGCTAGATTTTGTGGCAAGGCTACTCCAAGTAGTTGACCAAGAAGAATTCATGGATACCTCTTTCGTTGCTAATCCAGTAACTTAAACTTATCATAATCCTAATCCTAATCCCATGGTGGCTAATCCGGCTGGTGTTGTCGAAACTGAAATGAGAGCTCAAGTGCACCAAGAGATTAAACAAACACCGAATACAGAAGGATAAGTTGAACCATATTTTATGGCAAGGTTAATTCCAGTTAGCTGAAGAAGAATCCATGACTAGAGTTACTAATGCAGTTGAAACTGAAACCGATGTTGCTCAAGTAGATCCAGACCTAAATGAAGAGCTGAACAAAAGTTATAATGGAAGCCTGGTTGCGAAAGAGTTTAAATCTGACAAACATAAGGAAGGAAGACGCTAAATGTGACTGATGATAATCATGAGCTAAAGTATCTTCAAACATTTAATAACTGTTATTATTTATGACATAGTTAATCATGAATTCTATTAGTGCCTACTCATATTTCTAGTACATGGTTTTGAATATTGGTTTTGGTTGTTGGCATTATGCAAATAGTTATGGATATTACTGGTCGAATTTAAGCTGTTTTAGCATAACATTACTGCATTTTATATGTTTGTTTGTAATAGCTGAAACCGAAATCATTCAAAAATCAGTTTGACAAAAATGGTTTGAAACAAGTCGAAGTGTAGATTTTATATAATGTTGAAGAACCTCTATGGTGAAACGGGGTAAATTCAAAGCGATTCGATTAAAACTGGATTTTAAAATGGAACTGGTTTCGAAATAAACAGGTCCTTTTCCACTTGAAAACCCGATTGTGACTTCTCTTGACCAAAACCGAAACCGATTTTAAACCAAATCGATTTGAGGAGGAAAAAACAATTTTGTGCATCTCTAATTATCGGTCTTAAGTGTTGGGCCAGTTAAGGGTTGGGTTAGAACTTGAAATCATCTAAATAAGTATTGGGCCTGCCTTACCTAAAAGTAATTCAGGCCATGTTTACTCCATTCTGGCCCAATAAATACGACTGAACTGATGAAGAGTTCAAACTGCTTACTTTAACTATATTTAGTGTAGTTAATAAAAACTAAGGACTTAGTCTTTAGTCTTATATTAGTTATGTATTGAGCACGTTCCTACAACAATTTATTTTTCTAACTCAACTTGTTTTCATATATTAAATAAAAGGATCAAATTACAACAGAGAGGTGGGTAAACGGGTAACAAGCTGCGCCGCCACCCCTTTTAGTTAACTCAAGGTTTAATTGCAAGAATTGGGTCAAGTTTATAATTCCAAAGTGTCATTTGAAGTCAACCAAAAAGATAGATGGGTGAATTAGTCCTTATGGCAATCAGAGAATTGTATATTTGTATGGTGTGTTTGAATTGTATAAGAACTGTCTGCGTTTTATGCTACAAATGGCATTATTTTAAATGGTGTGTTATGAGTTGAAATCATATGGTTATGTGTTTGAATGAGTTAAAAAAATAGCTTGATTTTACACATTTTAATTTAGCGTTTGATGCTAAACTCTATAAATTCACTTAACTTGGGCCTGTTTGGTTGGATGGAATTCAAAGGATTTCAATGGAATTGGAATTCAAATTCCATTCCTTAGGGTGTTTGGTTGGATAAGAAAAGGATTTGGATTTGGAATTGGAATTGGAATTAATTCAAACCAAATCACACACTTAAAAGGAATTCAGATTCCACCATTGCTTTGAAGGATTTCATGGGAATGTGTTTGAATACCATAAATAACCCTATGCCTCTACCAACAGACCCAAACTGTCGCCATACTAATCAACACAACCAAGTACCAACCAACGCAGTAGCCAGGTCACCGCCACCAAGCAACACCGTCGCCATCGACCCCGACGGCAAACGCCCCTTGTAGACGTCACCGAGAATTTCTCCGGCCACCACCACCAACAACTTCAAAATTCCGGCTACCTTTACCAACTTAATTCCGACGAGAAATCTGTCACGTGATTTCAGATCTATCACGTTTTTCGGATCAAAATATTCAGGCGACAATCGATTATGAGATGAGAGAAGAGAAAGAGATAGGTTGAAGTAAGAGATGGATAGGTGCTGGTGGTTGCCGACGACGGCGGCGGCAGTTGTTACTGGAGACGTGTCTTGAGAGATGAATATGGTTGAGATTTGAGAATACATCTGGGTTTTTTTACTTGTGATTCATATTTATTAATAAGGGCATGTGTCTTTTCTAGCTATTTTCGTATTTCAATTCCATTAACAAACGTATAACCAAACACATTAAGGATTGGAGAGGGATTTCTTAAATTCCAATTCCTATCAAATTCCAATTCCAAAACAATATGTGAACCAAACACCCCCTAATATGTGTTGTGTATATTTTCACGGATATATGAAAGCAAGAAGTGTCAGAAATAGACAGTACAAGTTTTTTGTAGCTAATAATCGGTTTTAGGTTATAGTAACATTACAAAGCTTGTAATAGATGGCAGTCAGCTCATGTTTGGGATTGAATTCGAAAACAACTTATTGACTTATTGGTTTTTTCAAAAAACCATTTTAAAAGCCAGCTTTTAAAAAACAATTTTTTAATCTTATCAAAAAGCATAAATGAATAGAACTTTTGTTGCTGCCAAACAATTTTCTGAAATACCAATAAGTTAATAATTGTTGTTTTCAAACTCAATCTTAAACATGCTTGAGTCTTCGCTATGTTTATTTCGAAGCTGAAAATTAGTTTTTAATTTACTATATTTTGAAGATCACAAGAGATCCAAACCATCAAACATAACATCATAATGTAAGAACCAACAAAGTGTAGGTTTATTTACAATGTAACTACATAACTGTTCCCTAAAATTCAAAAAACGGGGTGCGTCTAATCTTAAATCATTATGGGTTTTGCTTACTCGGAGTAATGCCACAAAGCAAGATTGTTGTTTAGATGGAATTCGTGGGTTCCCCTAAAAGTTAATTTTTTTGATTGACGACTTGTGGGCAACAATGGGTCGAACGCAGACATTGACAGCCTTGACTAAAAGGTGATAGCCATCCCATCGTCCTTTTGTTCTTTTTGCATAGAAGTCTAGGATTTCATGTAAGGCCCCGGTCACCGGTAGCCCTACTTTGGTGTTGGATTTACTCATAAGCGCAGTTCTAAATATCATAGTTAATTAAAACTTTATGCGGAATATAAAACTTTAACCATAATATCTTACATAACCTCCAAATCTTGTCTTTTAAAATATTCACAGTCATTTTAAAACAAAACATAGTCTTTCAAACATCACAACATTTCTTCGAGATGCCAGTACCTTCGATTCCATGCCATGTGTCTTCAATCACGCGAGCTCCCTCAACCTATTTGTCTGCGTGCATACTAAAAGTCAGCTACGCTGAGTGAGTTCTAGTTAATCACATAACTTACTTTACATATACATATACGTTCCCGTAGGTACGCATTACATACTTAACCTGTCCATCATTCTTTTATACACATACATAACTAACCTTACGTTATAAAGAGCATTCGCCCTACGTACCTCGAATATTATTAGGGTCTGGTACCCTCCATCCTCGATATTATTAGGGTCCGGTCACCCTTCATCATCGGATATTATTAGGGTCCGGTCACCCTTCATCCTCGGATATTATTAGGGTTCGGTCACCCTTTCTTCCGTACCTTTATAACATACTTTTCTATATACATAATCGTAAGTTTCGTACGTACATACATCAATCATTTTTCATC
>NW_027506355.1:0-95117 GCF_021521415.1 Bidens hawaiensis | reverse complement strand
AAATCATAATAAACACTTTACAACTCGGGCTGTCACCTGAGTGATGCATCCAACACGTCTACGCCTCGGTGAATGGGTCAATGTAGAAAACCTCGACTGTCTGATCTGCAATCGGCTTGCCTATGTATTGCTTCAACCTGTGACCGTTCACCTTAAACTACCTGCTCTTATCTTGTATTTCAATAGTGCCCAACGGGAATACCTCAGTGACTATGAATGGTCCTGACCATCAGGATTTCAACTTTCCCTGGAATAACCTCAACCGGGAGTTATACAATAAGACCAGATCCCCACACTTGAACTGATTATTACCCTTCAACTTTCTATCATGCAATTCCTTCGTCCGCTCCTTATATCTGAACGATTGAGCATACGCATGATTCCGTAGCTCCTCTAACTCATGCAACTGGTGGAAACGAGTGCCCTCTGCGGCTGACAAATCAAGATTAACCCTCTGGAGGGCCCATGAAGCACGGTGCTCCAACTCAACAGAAATATGACAGGCCTTCCCATAAATCATCCGAAACGGCATGGAACCGGTCGGAGTCTTGTAGGCTGTACGGAAGGCCCACAAAGCGTCATCCAATTTGTCGGACCAATCCCGACGATTCGAACCAACCGTTTCTCAAGAATACATTTGATCCCCGATTACTCACTTCCACCTGCCCGCTAGTATGTGGGTGGTAGGTGGTTGCAAGCTGATGGGTGACCCCATAGCGCTGCAATGCCTTCTCCATTTACCAATTGCAGAAGTGAGTACCTCGATCACTGATCAAGGCTTTCGGGACACCAAACCGAACAAAGAGACTATTAAGAAAACGGACTACCACTCGGGCATCATTCGTGGGTAAAGCCTTGGCCTCAACCCACTTTGAAACATAATCGACGGCCACAAGTATGTACTTGTTCCCACGCGAAGATGGAAACGGTCCCATGAAATCAATGCCCCACACATCGAAAACCTCACAAACCTGAATAGAACTTTGGGGCATTTCATTTCACGAAGAGATGTTGCCAACATGCTATCAACGATCACAAATCTTAACAAACACATGCGCGTCTTTAAAAATCGAAGGCCAATAAAAACCAGAATCAAATACCTTCTTCACCGTCAAACTCGCACCATGGTGACCTCCTGTCGGTCCTACATGACAATGGCTCTGAATCTGTCATCCCTCTTTAGCATCTACACACCTTCTAATCAGCTGATCAACACCGATACGGAAATGATATGGGTCGTCCCATAGGTATAACTTAACATCAGCAAAGAATTTCTTCTTTTGCTGGTAAGGCACCTTCGGGAGGTACCCTCAGCAAGATAGTTCGTGAAGTCAATGAACCTCAGAAAACCCTCCTACTGTGCCGTAACAAACATGAGACTCTCTGTCGGAAAACGATCGTCGATCCTGATCCCCGAATCTCCTAACTCAGCTCCCTCTAAACGTGAAATATGATCGGCCGCTACATTCTCAGCCCCCTTTTAGTAATGGATCTTAATATCAAACTCTTGAAGCAACACCACCGTATGGCAGTTGTAACCCACCGTGGGTTTTATGAAAGCCACAGTAAGCTACGGTGGCCGCCGTAGCTTACGGTGGGCGCGACACAGAAGTTTTAATTGCTATTATAACTTATGTGTTTGGACGGCCTTTGGTATCATTATCATAATTTTTTCATCTAAGGACGACCTAGAGGCGATTTTGGGGTGCCATAGTTTAATTGTGAGTTGTGTAATCATTAAACACTTGTTTTTAATTAGTATGACTATTATAATCGAAAGGATGAAGAACCGAATCATGCTCGGCTAAATTTCTTTGTGTTTTCCCTCGGATTGTAAGGTTTATTATGATTGTTTGGTTGAATGTTTATGCAATTTCTGAGATTTTAGTTTGATATTATTGATTAAATTATTATGGTGTTGATGAATTGAGTGATAGATTGTTAGTTTATTGAGTTCGTTTTCTAAACCGTCAGTTCTTGGTGTTTTAAGCAATCGAGATTAATCGGGAGGGATTCAGGGTTGGATAAACTAATTGGTTTTGAGTGATTACCTTGCGTTATATAATCCAAGTACTTGATCTTCAATTATCGCAATTGTTTACATAAACACAAACTTTATCTATCGTTAATCTCAATTTAAACATTAACTGTAGCATTCATGGAAACCTGAAACCGAGGGAAGGCACATTTTCTCATATTGATTTTAAACTTGTTAAATTGTTTTTAGTTTTTATTGTTAAATCAAACCAAACAACCAAATCATTGAAATTACCTTTTGCACTTAGTTTAATATAGATAAATTTTATAGCTACTCAGTAACGCATTTTCCACAAACTTCCTGTGTTCGATACCCGCTTACCGCTATCTAATTAGTTGCAATCGGTTTATTTTTGAGTGATTCTTCAACCTCACGTCAAATTTTGGCGCCGTTGCCGGGGAGTAGTGCTCAACGTGTGTTAGCTTGAGTAGTTTTTTGTTTGTTATTTTTGGGTTTACGTAGGTTGTGTTAGTGTGCAGGTACCTACAGGTGCATGCATACTAGAGGATATAACAGGTCATCATCGCTAGTTATTGATCCTGAAATTGATAGAACACTTCAGAGAAACCAAGTTCTACTAAGGTGAACAAGCTTCTTGGTTCTCCAACTACATCAGACAGCACCATGGATTCACCAGCTCCCACTTCGAGCCAAACAATTCCAGCCACACCTCCAACAAATCCACCTCCAACAATCACCACTACTATACCTATAGCATCAAGTTAATTGCAACCAACTCACACAACCGAACCCATCCCTGCTCAATACACATACTCAACATCATCCACATTGCCATCTATTTCCAATCTTTTTCCTACCTTTGGTGCATCATCATCTCAACAAAATCAACAACCAACCTTTCAACAAGCACAATCAAGCTACCAATATCAACCCCAACCTTTCATGCAACATTCAAGATCACAAGGTGACGGATACGGATACGGGTTTGACAGTGAATTTGAGGGGTATGAAGTGGAAGGTTACTATATGGGAGGTGATGGAAGCAAAAGGGTAAATCCGGGAAATTTTGGTTTTGGTCAATGGCAACAACCGGAACCGTTCCAAGAGCTTAATAGACAACCACCACTGGTTGTTCAACAACAAGCTTAACAACAACAAGTTATTGTTCAACAACAAGTTCAGCCAGACGAAGACGAACAAGAAGTGCTAAGAGTGTATGATCCGATGCATCTTGTTAATTTATCTAAAGCTGATCTGCATGTGTTAAACGAGAAGAAGATATTCTATATTCATGCTTGGAAAGGCGAAGCGAGGAAATATCAGCGAGTAGTCACGGTCTGTGTAAGAGAGGGAGTGCATGCATGAAGATTACAAGACAAGTGCTTAAAGATAAAGATATGAAGCTACTGCCAAGGGGGAGTCTGTTGGTGCATAATGTCAGTAGTTCATAGTCTAGTGTCTGTAATCCAGTCTGTAATGTTAATTGTGTTTTGTTTATGTTTAAGCGAAGTTACTGACAAGTTCGCTTATCAGGCGAACTTGTTAGTCAAGCGAAGTTAGCAACAACTTTGCCTGAACATATCAGGCGAAGTTGTCGTGTATTTATACGCTAGGTCACGGCTTGTTTAGAGTTTTTAAGGTAATCGTATACAGACGTGTGTGAGTCGAGAGACGTGAGAACCAGAGAGTATTGAGTCTGTATTCAGTGATTATATCACGTGTTTCGGTTATAATATAACGTGTGTTCGTTTATTCGTATCGTGTGTTTGTTTGATTCGTGTTCTACGCTCGTAACAACCTACGCAAAGATTCCGCACCTGTGTAGATCGAGATATCCCGTGCAGATCCATCCAGGGAACCTTCACGGAGAATAACAAATCTCTCACCAATCTTCACTTTCTCAATATACAATTGTATCCGGACATGTTATGCAAGTTATTGTACCGAAAGCATGCTAACCTTGACTAGAATACTACATAACCTCCTTTTTTAAAAAAAACTAGGCAAACATGTCCTTTAGGGAATTGTGACCATGAAAATGGGCCAAAACCTTACCCCGCCATCTTACCACTTTTCGGTTTTCATTAAATTTTTCAAAATTTTTCCTTTTTTTTAATCTTTAAAACGAAAGAAAATTTCCCTCGTCACCACCTTGGGAAACATTGTCCCCAATGACGGTTTTGAGAAATTAAAACAAACAAACTACTACTTAAAACTACCTTTTTTTCATGACCCAAAACACTTAATCATAAATGTTCCAGCCTGCTCCCATCCACCCAAAAAAAAACACAAAATATAAAAACTATACAAATAATATACAAACAAGGTTCACCTGACATGATGGAAACTCAGTCAGTTGTAAGGCGGTTTGGCCGGCCCGAAGATGGATGTCATGAAATCCGAAAATTCTCCAAAGTTAAACGCCATGCTGCCTCCGCTACTGCCATAGCCTGATTGTGGTGGTGGTGGAGGTGCCATTGACTACATCAGATCAACCCACATCGAGTGATGAAGAGGTAGTTCAGGCTAACGCACAGAACCGTCATACGGTGGTATGGTTGTGTAATCCACACTTGGTGGATCCGGTACCACTGATTCACATGAATGCCATTGATCATGCATTCTTCTATTTCTATCATCCAAATACCACATGTTCATTTCAGGCTCTCGGCGATAAGCTTGAGCACGGTTCCACATCTCAAATCTATCATGTCTTTCCTTCTCAGCACATTCAGCATATGCCCCCATGAATGTTTGATGGTCAAATAAGGCCCGAGACTCCTCCGACCAATTACCATAGGTCGAAGGCCTATGCCTTTCCACAACATCGTTCATTGACCCCATATGGGCCCAATTACTACTATACGACTCATAACCCGAAGAATAATCCCAACCCCCGTGATGGAAACTACTACCACCACTTGTCTCCATATCCTCCGGCTCACCCATGTCCTCCACTTCTTCCGCTTCTTCATCCACATTAGCCTCTACATCCTCTCTTAACACCCTTCATCTCACATTATCACTTACAAGCTGATGATGTCTATCCCCTTGGGTATATGTCCACCCCGGTCCCATATCCTTCAACTTGAATTCCTTAAACACTTTAGTCATCCCAATAGAATCATCTTGAATCACTCCATGTAGCTTTAATAGTGCGGTGATCAGTCGACAGTGCGGTATTAACTTCCGTGTGTTGCTCTCGCGACTAATCCAAATGTTGTGCATGACCAAATAACGGAAAGAAATGAGTGGTTTCACGCACATCAATGCATACAAAATGGGAATATCACTATTCCTCACAATTGAACTATCCCCCCGACGGGGGTACCACATTTGATAAACAAATTGTCATCAACAGCTTTGCTTCAATCTCCAAATGATTTCTATTAATCTGCGAATACATACCCCGACCACCTTTTAGAAGTTTTGCTAACATATTGTGCCATTGTGGATGTTTGTCAACTTCGTCAAACAAATCTTTTACCAATGGGTACACATACGAGTTAGTAAGCTTGCTTTCAAATAGGGCAATCTAGTTAAACATTTCAAAAGACATCACAACTTCATGTCCACCCACTATTCCAATCAATTTCACGTCGGAGCCTTTCTTATACGTTGGACATCATAAAGTCGACACCCATGCTTCAATCTCCCTATCATACAGCATATTACGCTCTCCATCATAGCACTTTAGAGCAACTTCCCACACTAATGCTTCAAATTTATCAAACAACCCAAACGCCTCAAAACCGGGGTCGGACACCTCTTTTTCACACATAAACCCCTCAGTCTTGTTGTGCAAAGTGCTCATCCTCTCTCTGAATAATACAGGTTGCCATTCTAACGCCTACTTTGACAACACCCCACCCCTCCAAGTGAGTTTGGGAATCGGCACACGCACTTGTTCTTGTTCTTCCTGCATTCTCTGCCTTTTAGCTTGGGCCGCTCGGCCACTAGAAGATGAGGCTTTCCCTTTACCTTTCTACGAAGTTCTACCCATCTACACACAAAAATCACCCCAAACAAACCAAGTTAATTCAATATATACATCTCCACACTTGCTTGTTACTATGGTTGTGGATATTCAACCATTATTCAATTCACCAAAATTTCAAGAATTAACTAAACACTTGATTTTCAAATTTTCAATATAAAAACCATATGTTTAAAGCACTTATCTACTATCCACAACCACAATATATAACTATTACACTCCTTAACCAAACAAGGAAGTGGGTATAGTTCAAATTAATTCTACCTTATCAATCTTTTTTCAATGTATATGAGAAAATTGATAAAGAACATACCTTGGTTGTGAATAAGATGATAACTAATTCTTTATTCACAAAGGTAAAAAACCCCTAAAATTTCTTAAGAAATTCGACACCCAAATTCTCAACAATCAAATTAACACTTAGAAATCAGTAGAATTGCACATCGAAAGAAAGGGGTTGAATATCTTGGTAAATCAGAGATTATCAAATGATTGAACAACCGGGAGCAATTTACTTACGAGACTTAGTTGACATTCATAAAAAGTATCTAATGAATTATGAGTTCAATACATCCTCTTTAGCAGAAAAACGGATATTCCTTGCTCATTATCAGACAATCACTTATTCACAAACTTCGTGTGGGGCTAATAGTTTTCATTTACCATCTCATGGAAAACCCTTTTCGCTCCGCTTGGCCTTATCTCTCTCTAGGGGTATTTTAGTGATAGGTTCTATAGGAACTGGACGATCTTATTTGGTCAAATACCTAGCGAAAAACTCCTATCTTCCTTTCATTACGGTATTTCTGAACAAGTTCCTGGATAAAAAGTTTGACTTGATATAGTTAATCCTCACGAAAATCCAATCAAAATAGGGTTAAGAGTCTTAGAAATTAATGGTTATATGAGAAAGTTATGGTGATGGGGTTGATGGAGAAGATGGTTTGAGTTGGTGAAATTGAAGGTAAAGGATGAAAACGGGTATAATTTGTGGTGGAGAATGGTTAGAATTAAAAAAAAATATCTTTTTCATGACCAAAGTCGGACCCCATTGCATCTGTAAACGCCGCACCATGGTCCACGGTTCTTTCATATTGCCCGACCATCAGGTGCGGAACGTGGGCCACAGTCATATTGTCTCGGGGTGGACAGACCACATCGTACCGTGGTGTGGCTTTCCACTGTAGGGCACGGTGACCTTCACCGTGGGCCACAGTTCCCACCGTGGTCCACGGTCCACCAAATTCAATTTTTTTTTTGAAATAATATAAAAATAAAGTGAACCAAAAACGATATAAGTGACCAATTAGTTACTTACAAAAATAAAAATTACCATACCCCCCCCCCATGAAAACCCCGAGTTTTACCCAACACGGTGAAGAAATTCATAAAAATTTCCCACACTTGATTTGGACACACTCCAAAGCGAGAAAGGTAATTTTTAAAACCAAATTTGAACAAAAACCTAAACTAAACTATACAATAAACCTGGACCTTTACTAAGTGGAACCATTCGGTGAGCTTAGAAGGAAACTCACATTGTCATCCTCAAGCATATTAACATCTTTACCTTCTAAGTATGGTTTGAGACGATGTCCGTTCACAACTTGGTTAACTTGATTTTGCATGTCTTCAATCTCAACATCACCAAACCTCCCTACTCTTGTGATGACATAAGGGCTCATCTATTTGCTTTTTAGCTTCTCAGGAAACAATTTGATTCTTGTGTTGTACAACCACACCTTTTACCAAACTTCAGATGTTCTCTTCCTTATCTTAGCATCATGTACCCTTTTTAGTTATTCTTTATAAGCCGAGGCACATTCATACGCTTCGTCACGGATTTCCTCTAATTCACTCAACTTCAATTTCCTTAACTCGTCGGTTTCATTATAGTCCATATTAACACTCTTAATTGCCCATAATGCCCGGTGAGCAAACTCCATAGGCAAATGACAACCCATTCCATACACCAACCGATAAGGAGTGGTACCAATCGGTGTCTTGTAGGCGGTTCGATGTGCCCACAATGCATCATCCAACTTAATCGACCAATCTTTCCTATCAACCCGAACCGTTTTCATCAAAATTTCCTTAATTTGGCGATTGGAAACTTCAACTTGGCCACTCGTTTGAGGGTGGTAAGGCGTTGCAATTTGGTGATTGACACCATAACGTTTTAACAACTTACCAAACGTGAAGTTCTTGAAGTGCGATCCACCATCACTTATAATTACTCTTGGGTCACCAAATCTTGAGAAAATGTTGGATTGTACAAACTTACACACCTCGTAGTGATCATTAGTTCTTGTTACAACTGCTTCAACCCACTTTAATACATAATCAACCGCAACAAGAATGTATAAATACCCATACGAGTTCGGAAACGGGCCCATGCAGTCTATTCCCCAAACATCAAAAATGTCAACCACCAAAATGGGTTGTAAAGGCATTTCATTCTTTTTTGATATACCCCCCATTCGTTGATAATTTAAGCAATGTCAGGCATATTCATTAGCATCTTTGAAAAGTGTTGACCAATAAAACCCACATGAAAGAACTTTATACCCAGTTTTAGAGCCACTAAAATGGCCCCCACATGCCGACAAACGAGCATGTGTCAAAATCCCGTGCCCTTCATTTTCAGGTAAACATCTTCTAAGAACTTGATCAGCTCCAACCTTGAAAAGGTCTGGTTCATCCCAAATTTATTGCTTGACTTGGGCCATGAGTTGTTGTCTACTTTTATTTTACCAATGTTCCAGAATCGCTCCCGTGGCTAAATAATTAACATAGTGGGCATACCACGGTGCGGTTGAAACGGCGAGCAACTTTTCATCCAGAAACTTTTCATTTATCTCCATCGGATCATCAACACCTTCAAGTGGAATCCGAGACAAGTGGTCTGCCACTACATTCTCACAACTTTTCTTATCATGGATTTCAAGATCAAACTCTTGTAACAATAACACCCATCGAATTAAGCGCGGTTTTGCATCTTTCTTTTCCATTAAATATCGGATCGTGCTATGATCTGAATACACCACAACTTTACTTCCCAAAATATAAGAAAATCTTTTTCGGTAGTGGTGCAACTAAATTGTGCCTCGGATAAAGTTTTGCTCGCATAATAAATCACCACCGGCTTTTTATCCACTCTTCGACCCAATACCACTTCAACCGTGCTATCACTAGCATCACACATGATTTCCAGCGGATTTGACCAATCCGGTGATTGTAAAATGGGTGCTTGCACTAAGTTTTCCTTCAAACTATCAAAAGCTTGCAAACATTCATTAGTAAACTCAAAGGGGACATCCTTTAATAAGAGATTACATAAAGGTTTTGAAATTGCACTAAAACCTTTAATGAGTCTCCTATAGAATCCGACATGTCCCAAAAATGATATCACCCCTTTGACATTTTTTAGGGGTGGCAAAGATGAAATTACTTTGATTTAGCTTGATTAACTTCCATTCCCCTACTTAAAACCACATGGCCCAACATAATGCCCTCTTGCACCATGAAGTGACTTTTCTCCCAACTCAACACCAAGTTTGTCCCAGTACATCATTTTAAAACTTTTTCTAAATCATTGAGTCAAGACTCGAAAGTTGAGCCAAAAATGGAAAAAACATCCATAAAAACTTCAAGTGAATCCCCGACCATGTCTAAAAAGATGCCCATCATACATATTTGAAAAGTGGTCGGGGCATTACACAATCCAAATGGCATTCGTTTAAAGGCAAAAGTACCATATGGACAAGTGAAGGTGGTCTTGTGTTGGTCATCGGATGGATTGCAATTTGATTGTACCCCGAATATCCATCCAAAAAACAATAATATTTTTTCCCATAAAGTTTTTCAATTATTTGATCAATGAAGGGTAACAGAAAATGGTCTTTTGAGGTTGCATTATTTAATTTCTATAATCGATGCACACTCGCCACCCGGTTACCGGTCGGGTGGTGATTTGTTCACCATTCTCATCTTTTATTACCTGGATGCCGGCTTTCTTGGGCACTACCTATGGTGGGCTCACTCATGCATTGTCTGAAATGGGATATATGATCGCCGCATCCAACCACTTAATCACCTCCTTTGTCACCACTTCCCGCAAATTCGGGTTAAATCTTCTTTGAGTCTCCCTTGTTGGTTTAGCCTCCTCATCTATAATTATTTTATGCATAACAATAGAAGGACTAATACCCTTTAAATTTGCAAGTGTCCATCCAATAGCCTCCTTATGTGCTTCCAAAACCTCTACCAACGCCCGCTCTTGAACTTCCTCCAAGTTTAAAGCAATGATAACCGGAAGGGTTTCATTATCCCCTAAAAATTCATACTTTAAATGGCTTGGAAGTTCCTTCAATTCAACCTTTGGTGAGATGACTTCTTCTTGAATATTAATTCTTGATTCTCCAAATCCCCATAAACGCCACCTCCATCCCTTATATATATATATACACACACACACACATACATATACAATCTACTCATTGCGTCACTAAAAGCAAATTCCCAGTTGGGTTTTCCGGTGGTTAATTCCATGGAGTTCTCAAGGATGGCTTTGTATCCGAATTGATCTTTGTTGGCAAGCTCTCAAATTGATGTGCCCATGGTGGTCTTCCCTCTTGCATAGCTAAAGCATCTTGTTTTGTTCTTCCATCCGCAAAGCACACACGTGTACCTGTTTAGAATCATCACAAATACAAGCTTCCACACAATCTTCATCATATTCATGAGGAATACAATGATCCACCACATCTGTCATAAAAAAATCTTCACCACTTAAAGAATTAGCAACGTTAGTAAAAAAATTAAGGTGCATTTTCGATTACCAAACGTCATGTCAACGGTACCAAATCTGCAATCAATGATTACATGGGCAGTGTTCAAAAATGATCGACACAAGATAACATTTTGTTGTTGACTTGGGTCACCCGATGAATAATCTAACACCAAAAAATCCACAGGATAGTAAAAATCCTCCACTTTCACAATTACATCTCGCATGATCCCACAGGGAAGCTTATGAGATAAATCAGCCAATACAACCGTGGTCTCAACACGTTTCGAAGGAACAAAGTCATATTGGTCATATAACCCCCCCCCCCCCCGGGGAGAATGCTTACTCCAGCCCCAAGATCTAATAATGCCCTAGACATTTGAAAATCGCCCAATTAAATATTAATTAAAGGCGTTCCCAGATCTTGAAGCTTAGGAGGAAGATCTCCTTTTAAAACCGCACTTACCCGCTCGGTTAAGTCCACCCATTTAGGCACTTTTTGTTGCCTCTTTTGAGTGCATAATTCTTTTAAAAACTTAGCATATGCGGGCACTTGTTTGATTGCCTCAAGTAGAGGTAAATTCACTTTTACCTTTCTAAACACCTCCCACAATTCTTCCTTTTGAGGACCCCATTTTATAATTACATTTTTCTTACCCGGGTCAAGCAAAGCCGAAGGAAATGGAACCTCATTTAGCTCAACTTCCTTGTTTTTATCTTTTGAGTTTAAAGCTTGACCCGAAACTTGTAACGGTTTTTCAAAAGTGACATGTTTAGTGGGTTTATTGGTTTCAATTTCATCATTATCACTTTCACTACCCATAATGTCCTTAACTTCCCCCATCAACCAAACCCGGTGATAAATCGGTTTTATACTCTTTACCACTTCTTAACACACTAACACGGTTAATAGGAGCGTTACGGGATGAACTATGGGTCGGATTTACCTTGATGTCGCTTGGAATTTGGCCTTTGTTTTTCTTCAACTCCGACACTTCGATTGCAAGTTGACCCATTTGAGTGGTCAAAGTTTGGATGGCTTTATCTCAGACTTCATCATTTATCATTCGAGCTTCATCAAGTTGATTTATCCGTTGCATGTCTTGTTGCATCATCTTTAACATGTCCATTACTTCATTCCTACTTGATGAACTTTGACCCGAGGACCCACTTTGACCACCACCCCCTTGACCTTGAAACCCTTGATCATTCCCGCCATGAAAATTACCTTGATTGTTATATTGTTGATGAGGAACATAATTTCCTTGATTCCCTTGGAAATTCGGGTTGGACTGAGTAGCCGGATTTCCATAACAAAAGTTCAGATGATTTCTCACCCCGGGGTGGTAAGTGTTTGAGTTCATGTTGTAGGTTCTACCACCTCCCCCTTGAAGTGCATTCACCTCCTCTACTTGTACTTGTCCCATCGTACACACATCCGATGCATGACCAACTCATTACAATTCATACAAACATCAATTACCTGATTAGTGGCTTGTACTCCTTCATATTTCACAACATGTACTTGTGGGCTTACAATTGTCGGTCTTGCTCTTCTTGCGGTTTGAGCCTTTCTTTTTGATGTGACCGACATTTGTTCCAAAACGCCCAATCATCTTGCTCATAATTAGAGTCAAATGTACCATTTGTAATTGACATCAAATCCCGCTCATCTTTCGTATTCAACCCCTCATGAAAAGCATTCAACAACTCCCATAGAGCAATACCATGGTGAGGACATTTTTTTATCATCATATTAAACCTTTCAAATGCTTCATGAAACATCTCACCGGATTGTTGTTGGAAAGTTCTCAAACTCCTTCTTGCATCATCAGTCTTTTGAGCTGTATAAAACTCTTCCAAAAACCTTTGTTGCATCTCGGCCTAAGTATATATTGATGTGGAAGGCAATGTGTAAAACCATATTTTCGCCTTACCTTCCAAATAAAATTGAAATAAGACCAACTTAACCTCATCTGATGAAAAACCTTGACCCCCAATTGTGTTGCAAATAGAGTCATATGCCTCCAAGTGAAAGTAAGGTTCTTCCGTTGCTAAACCTTTATACTTTGGTAGAATTAGGAGTGAATTGGTTCTATCCAAAAATGATTTGCCTTGTTGATTTTGAGAAATAATCACCGGAGACGGATTATTAGTGATGACCCATTACCATTTCTCTTGCATGTCTTCTTGGTACCCATAATCTTACTATTGGTTGACCCATTTGCCTTTGTATGGGCCTTGGGTGCAAATTTTTGAAATTGTGGTTGAGGCATTTGTTGTTGCCCTTGTGGATGAACTTGTTGTGAAACTTCTTATTGAATAACCGGTGGTGGTTGAACTTGTTGTTGAACAATCGGTGGTGGTTGTCTATTAAATTCTTGCACTGGTTCCGTTTGTTGCCTTTGAGTATAGGAAAAGTTCCCTTGATTCACCCTTTGACTACCATCACCCCCCGTGTAGCAACCTTCCACTTCATACCCCTCAACTCCCCGTTAAACCCATCACCATAACCATCACCTTGTGTTCTTGAATATTGCAAAAAAGGTGGTGGTTGATATTGGTAGCTATATTGTGGTTGTTGAAAAAGTAGTTGTTGGTTTTGTTGGGATGATGATGGATCAAAAGTAGAAAAAGGATTGGAAATAGGTGGCAATGTTGATGATATTGAGTAAGTGAATAGAGTGTTCATAGGCTTGTTGTGTAGGTTGGTTTTACTTCACTCGATGAAGTAGGTATGGTAGTAGTAATCGGTGGAGGTGGATTTGGTGGAGGTATGGTTGGCAATGCTTGCCCCGAAGTAGGGACAGGTGAATCCATGGTGTTGTTTGATGCATTTGGAGAACCAAGAAGCTTGTTCTCCCAAAGTAGGACTCGGTTTCTTCGAAGTGTTCGTTCAATCTCAGGATTAAACACTAGTGGTGATGACCTGTTAGAGCCTCTAGTATGCATACACCTATAAGTACCTACACACTAACACAACCAGTGTAAACCCGAAAATAACAAACAAAACTACAAAAGCTAACACGCGTTGCGCACTACTCCCAGACAACGGCGCCAAAATTTGACGTTAGGTCAAAGTCTCACTCAAAAATAAACCAAATACAACTAAATAGATAGTAGTAAGTGGGTGTCAAACACAGAGAATTTGTGGAATGCGTGTTTACCAGTAGCTTAAATAGGCAATTAAATTAAACTAAATTGCATAAAAAGTAAATTCAGATTTGATTGATTGGTTTTTGATTAACTAAGAAGAAATAAAATAACTTGCAAATAATGATTAAGATTAATAATCTGATTAAAAACAAGCGACCATCTTAGATTTCAGGTTTAAATTAACACAATGTTCATGCTTACTAGAAAGAACCACATAGAAATAGTTCATGTTTGATTACTTGTTTGTGATAAAGGGGAACTAAGTACTTGGATTATATCAGTGGCGGGGCTAGAAACCTTTTGCTATGGGTTCGAGATTTTTTGATGCTCAATACTTTTCTAGCATCAAAATTTTTCGAGCCCAAATAGGTCGTGTCGGGTCGCTCATTTAGTAACTTAAATAAAATGCAATGTCATTATTATAACAAAGGTGCATCGTCAACATTCAATAAAATACATAGTTATATAAAATAATAAAGAAAGAGTCGGCCGACCGTTGTTTGGTTGAAGTCTGACATGTGAGGGTTGAGGTCGTGAGGCGTTTGTTGAAGCCTTTAGGCGAAATGGCAAAGTCAATGAGATGAGGCGAGGGTCGTACTCATCTGTTCGATAGAGACATAAACGGATCCGTCTTTTTTGTAGCTTTTATTTAACTTTTAGTCATGTATTATCTTTAAGAGTCTTAATTGGGTTGGGCTTATTGACTCGTTCAATTAATAAGTTTGGGCTTTTTTTTATAATCTATATGTGTGTGTGTGTGTGTGTGTGTGTGTGTCTGTGTCTGTGTCTGTGTCTGTGTGTGTTATTTGCCCATATATAATGATAGTAATTTTTATAGTTTTTTTAAAACTTTTTTATATCTTATAAAAGAAATATTCATTACTATAATCTTTTTTAACTAAATTTATAACAATCAATGGGTTCGAATATATATTTTATGAAAAGATTCTGGATTCGCTCGTCGAAAAAGAATGGGTTCGTTTGTTAATTCAATACTATAAGTTATATATAAAACCAAAAAAACGGGTTCAGCCGAACCCGGTTGACTATATGTGGCTCCGCCACTGGATTATATAATGCA
The DNA here is from genome assembly GCF_021521415.1 of Bidens hawaiensis. NCBI lineage: Eukaryota > Viridiplantae > Streptophyta > Magnoliopsida > Asterales > Asteraceae > Bidens > Bidens hawaiensis. The sequence goes on along the minus strand of NW_027506355.1, from coordinate 80,095 downwards.
AGGTTGTTACCCAATGATCAATTAACTAATATTCAACCCTAATTCCTCCCATGATATCCCGATTACCAATAGCACCAAGAATGGACGGTTTGGATTATGATCAAACACAAGCAATAATTTATAAACAACTATCAAACATCATAACAACCAAATAAAAATTGCAAAGTCATTATTCTAGAAATTCAAGCATAATAAAGTGTATCAATTAAACCTTACATCCAAGATGATCATCAATGGAATTAGCCACTCACGGTTTTGTAGATCATCATCACCTAAATTGTAGTGCTTGTATGAATCAAAAGCATCAAACCAATGATTGAAATCACCAAAATATTGTTTCTCCTTCACAAATCTCCCTAGGTTCGTCCCAATTGCCAAAGTATGTGAAAAGACCTCTCAAACCGGAATAAAAACCAAGAAAAAACGGCACATAAAAGCTGGGTCGTGGCCCACGGTGAGGTCCATGGTACCCCCAGAGCTCACGATACGGTGAGCTCTGGTCAGTCTTGGTCAGCTTGACCATGGCTCACGGTCCAGACCGTGGGCCACGGTGGTCTTCAGCCACCATCTTCTTTCTTTTGTCTCTTTTAGCCCCTCTCGACTCTCCAGTTCCTTCGGTTGCCTCCTTGTACGCCATAGTAGCTCCGGAACCTCCTTTTAACCTGCAATTAACCACACAACAGTAATATAGCTAAGTATATACCTTCTTTCTTTCTTTCATTATATTATATTTAATCTTACTTTACATACTTATACGTTATAGAGAGCATCACGCCCTACTTTCTCAAGTATCATTAGGGCCTGATTTCCTTTCTGTCTCGGATATTATTAGGGTCCGGTTCCCTTCTTCCTTGAGTATTTATTAGGGCTGTTTCCCTTCTGCCTCGAGTATTAGGGCCCGGTTCCCTTCTTATGTACTATACATTTCCTTATATATATAATTATATCTTTTAGTACATACTCTTAATCTCTTCTAGTAGCATTCATATATCACTCAAACATCATACGTAAAACAATCACATATCATACACTTACCACTTAAGGTAAGTATATTAACTAATCACATTGAGTATGCACAAAGCCCCGAAAACGTAACAAAGAAATGGGGCTAGAAACTCACCTGGATTTTGTTACGTTCAGAGATAATCATAATCCCCTTCCTGAGTTGTGCACAATTGACTGTAATAAGGCATATAAGTTACTACTATTCTAGTGCTCGTTTGCGTACTTGGCCCTTCTTTCTAGGTCTTTCTCATTTTAAACGTTACTTTTTATTAATAATTGGTTCTTTGTTCTTAGCGTATTTACCGAATAAGCCTATGCTCTTTGTTTATATACACATGCATCATACATACACATACGTTATATACATACATATATTCCCATACATATACCTCATACATATACATATATGGCATACTCATACATATACATATATGGCATACACATACATATACGCCCATACATATACTTCATACATGTACATATATGACATACACATACATATACGCTATATACATATACGGTACACATATATACATATACGCCTTACATATACGGCTTAAACATACTTATACGGTATATGTACTTATACGGCATACACACTAATATGGCCACCTTCATACTTATACGTTGAACATACATACACGGAGCATATACTTATACATTCCATATACATATACCGTTGTATATACTTATACGGTCTATACATATACAGCGTGCATACTTATATGCCCTATATGTACAGACCAAGCCTTCTATTTCGTGTTTTGGGGTTTTCCTTCTATTCTGGCCGTTAGTCGCCGTTAACCCCCATGGTTGGCCGGAGTGTGATCGGATATAACACAGGTAGCTTCGGGGTGTCCAGATCTGAGCTAAAGTGGCCCTTAAGCTCGTTTTTGGTTGATTAAACACTCGAAATAGGCTAGATCTAGATTCAAACGGCTCATTCGGTATCCCGGGGCTGAAGTGTCGGGTTCTAACTTGTCAGTCAGCTGAGATAAATGATTTCTTACCTTCAGTTGGTATTGGATCGTTGAATAGAATTGTGTAGAGAGTGTTTGGCTTAAGTATGTGTTTTTGATGATGTAGGCTAGTGTGTAAAATGGATTGAGATGGAAAGGATTAGGGTTTAAGGGGTATTTATACTCCCTAAGCCCATGGACCTTAGGCCCATCTTCATTTTAAGTCCATTATTAATTCTATCTATTCTAGCCCACCATCCTTTTGCCTTTAATATTATATTATTATTATCATTCTACTAACTCAAATTAATTTATTAATATTATTCATAGAAATTTCGGGATGTTACAATTCTACCCTCCTTAAAAGAGGCTTCGTCCCCAAAACCTAACTATTATTTAAACAGGTTTGGGTAATACTTGTGCATCTCCTCCTGAACTTCCCAAGTAGCGTCCGATCCTCTACGATGCTTCCATATCACCTTCACCAAAGGAATAACTTTATGACGAAGCTGCTTTTCCTTACGGTCAACTATCCCTACAGGCTGCTCGATGTAGTTCAACTGTTCATCAACCTCAATGTCTACTAATGGCACATGAGAAGTGTCATCAGCTAGGCATTTTCTCAAATGAGAAACATGAAAAGTAGAGTGAATTCCTTCTAACTCCTTAGGCAAATCCAGCTTGTAAGCCACTTCGCCCACACGATTGACAATCTTAAACGGTCCAATGTACCTTGGACATAACTTTCCTCTCTTCCCGAAATGAATAATCCCCTTACAAGGCGAGACCTTCAGCATCACATTGTCACCAATGTTAAACTCGATTGGTCGTCGTCGCTTATCAACATACGACTTCTGACGGTCTTGATCAGCTTTCATCCTTGCCTTGATTTGATTAAACCTTGAAGAGGTTTCTTGCACAACTTCTAGACTTCCAATCTCTTTCTGATCAATATCTCCCCAACATACAAGAGCTCTACAACGTCTACCATACAACATCTCAAACGGTGGCATACCAATACTTGAATGGTAGTTATTGTTATAGGAGAACTCTACCAGATGAAGATGATTATCCCAACTTCCTCCAAAATATAAAACACAAGCACGTAGCATATCCTCAAGGGTTTGGATTGTCCTTTCCGACTGCCAATCTGTTTGAGGATGATACGCCGTGCTGATGTTCAGTCTTGTTCCCATAGCTTCATGGAACTTCTTCCAAAATCTCGAAGTAAAGTGAGTATCTCTATCAGACACGATTGATAAAGACACTCCATGTTTAGCCACAACCTCCTTTATGAACACATTTTCTAACGTTTCTGATGAGATAGCCTCTAGTATAGGTAGAAAGTGAGCACTTTTCGTCAAACGGTCCACAATCACCAAAATGGTATCATGATGTTTAGTTGTACGGGGTAGCTTAGTTATGAAATCCATGGTGATGTGTTCCCATTTCCATTCTGGTATCTCCAATTGCTGCATCTTCCCATAAGGCTTCTGGTGCTCTGCTTTGACTTGCAAGCAAGTTAAACACTTACTGACACAATCTACCACATCATTCTTCATACCCGGCCACCAGTAATCTCTCTTCAGATCCTGATACATCTTGGTGGATCCCAGATGAATCGAGTATCTCGACTTGTGAAACCTAGTCTTAACACCATGAGTGTTATTCATCAACTCGTCTTGTTGTCTGAAAATTCTTTCCTTTTTCACTAGCTCCTCATCTATAAGCACCTCAAACTGCACCTTGATGATCTCTTCAAATAGATCTGAGTTAATGATCAACTTAAAAGACCTCACTGTTGCAATAACTTCCTCATTCTTACGGCTTAGCGCGTCGGCCGCCACATTAGCCTTACCAGGATAATATTTGATATCGCAGTCGTAGTCCTTTATCAGCTCTAGCCATCTGATACCATCTTATAACAACCCAGCTACAACCGCACCCTAATATTGTCCGCTTTGGTCGGGACGTACCACCATCGCCTCACGGATTTGCTTTTGGTTGCCCAGATGGTCACCCATCCTCATACTACTCCCACATGAGCACGCTTAACTGTGGAATTCTCCTCTCATCCACTACCGTTAAGCGCCCAAAACGCGTTATGATGGGGAAGGTATCTACCTCCTTATAAAGAAGGCTTGGTTCTCTTTCCCAACCGATGCGAGATGTCACAATCCACCCCCCCTAGGGGTCCAACGTCCTCGCGGGACCTGGCACCACCAGTCTCGCCCTATTCTGATACCATCTGTAACAGCCCAGCTACCACCGCACCATAATATTGTCCGCTTTGGTGGGACGTACCACCATCGCCTCATGGATTTTCTTTTGGTTGCGCAGGTGGGCACCTATCCTCATACTACTCCCACCTGAGCACGCTTAACTATGGAGTTATCCTCTCATCCACTACCATTAAGCGCCCAAAACGCGTTATGATGGGGAAGGTATCCACCTTCTTATAAAGAAGGCTTGGTTCTCCTTCCCAACCGATATGAGATGTCACAATAAGCTAATGAACCAAAAGCCTTCAAATTGCTATAGACATACTTTATACTGGCCCACTTTTCCATGGGAATCATCATATCAGTGGCTGATGATGGTGATCTATTTTTCGAATATGTTGTTGTAGTCACTACTTCTGCGCAAACCCGTTTACTATCAAGTTCATTACTTTATTAATAATCATGACCCGATCTATCATCCTACAAATTTTTATGTAAATCCGTACACGAAAAGTAAACCTTTTTAACAAAAACGTACCTTTGATGTTTATAATCTAAATCACTCGAATAGACCAAAACCATATCAAACAAACTCGGAATTGAGTGATTCCACGGAAACGTATCGCCCCAATCTACAAACCCATCAGCTCGACTTCACTGGAAACCACCGCTACAGTCGCCGGAACAGCTAAACAGTCGCCGGAATCTTCACTTTTGAGCTGCTACGGTTTTGCTGATAAAAATCGAACTTCCCGACTTCTGATCGAAGATCTAATCGGTGGAAATCTTCATTTATGTACCATGAACATGCAGTTAAAATTTGAGACCGATCCTACGGTTAGATATCCGGGAATCTTTGTGTCTTTGTGGGTGGTTTTCTCAAAAACGGGAATAGGAGAAGTGTGTGTTTTTGATTGTGTAGGCTATGGTGTAGAGATGTGGGAAAATGGAAAGGATTAGGGTTTAAGCCCATGGACCTTAGGCACATCTTTCATTTTTGGTCCATAATTAACTCCGTCTAATTAGCCTATTTATCCTTCCATCCTTATTATTTTATTAATTCTCTACTAACTCAAGTAAACTTTTTCATCATAAATAAATAATATATTAAATATTATTCTTAGAAATTTCGGGATGTTACAGAAGTTGACAATATAGCCCTGAACTTTTAAACAACACATAACATATCACTAAAACATACTCATCAAACCCATACAGAGAGTTAGGATGTCTGCAAGCGAGTACAAAGAGTACAAACCTAAGAGTTGGGTCAAGACTCGTGTCGTGGATGAGAAGACATGACAAATATGTCCTTGGTTTACATAGGGGGAATGTTGTGACTCGCCTAAAATATGGATCGAAGGCTTGAAGAATTCGACTTATTAAATTACTCTTGAATCAAAAGGCATTAATGAAAAGACTTAAAAGAGTTTTTAGTAAAGATCTTTTGGAGACTTTTTTGAAAAATTATAAAACTTGTAATTTTATGAAGACTCCATTATGTATTTTCTTATAAATACTAAGTTGCGAAAGCTTGGAAATATATTTGGTAACATAAATGTAACACTTCTTTATCAATCTATACGATATAAGCATCACTAATTTAATATCCACGTCCACATAAAACACACAATAAAACTTGATGATCAAAATGATGATAACATAACTTGCAAGTGCTTCTAAAACTTCTGAAAATAAATAATAAATAGGATTAATCATGATGGATTCCTAGTCATGCATAAAACAAAATTTTGATTAATATATTTGAAAAATATATTATTTAGTGTGTGTGTGTGAAATAGACATTATGCTAACCAATCAAGTGTTTAACTTTTCTTTTAAAATATATTTCAGGTTCACTAAACATTTAAAATAATATATGTTGTATTAGACAGTAAGTAGATAGATGAGCATTTTCCCAAAAAATTAATGCAGTCGTCGTCCAATATATATGTTGGCCAAGTATTTTCCCCCTTATATAAAAGATATAATGATTGTATACACGAAGAAGAACCTCAAACAATTAAAAACAACAGAATCAAACTTCCTTTCTTCATTGTTCAGGTTTATCAACTTTCTTTATATTTTAAAAAAATCTTGTTAGTTCTTAGTATGATAAAATGCATGTGTGTTTTCTTAAAGTCTTAAACTTGAAAGCATATATATTGTTTAATGTCAGTTTTTATGTCACATCAAAGAATTTAATAGGGAAATTTAAAGGTTTTTTCCTCTACATTTGTAAAACTTTTACATGTTTAAAGTGTAATGTTTCTTTCTTCCTTTATTTCTTTCTTTTTTTCTTCACACACACGGTATATGGGTGCCCCTGTGATACGAAACACGGACACTATTGAAGTATCGTGTATATATGAAGGTCTAATTAAGTTTTATAAAGTAAATATGAAATCATATTATTAAATGATACGATTTTGAGTATTTAGTTTAGCAGAAAATTGATTGTTTACTTAATTTGTTTTTTTTTTTTAAATTGATATCAATTCTAATAACTACAAATTGGAGTTGTAGTTTAACTAATTTATAGTATTTATAATTATAGATAAAGTTAAAAAATAAAGGGCAACAAAAATGAAAAGAGTGAGAAGGAATCTAATCCACTTATCTTAGATTTAAATGATAGAGTTTAATTTAATAATAATAATTGATGAGAAACGCATGAAGGTAATAACCCACTTATAATGACTTTCTCTCTCCACATGCAATACACATGTCAAATCCTCCATAATTTCAAAACGTTACAATTTTTTCATATAACATTTTTTAAGTAAAAAAATCACAATAATAACAAGTGTTTTTTTATCTTTAATATGAATATCCTATTGTTATATAAAAATAAAAAAATATTGGGTTTTTTTATATTGTGTTATTAGTTGTTATTGTGTTTTTAATTAGGTTTTTCTATGCATTGTGTTATAGATTTTGGTCATTGTGTTTTTCAACTGGTTCTCGTATTAAAGATAAAAAATAAAACAAATATTACGTCATTGTGTCTTTTTGTTCGTCATTGTGCTTTTGTACTCAACATTTGTCTTTCTATTTATCACTGTGTTGTAGTCATTGTGTAATACGTTCATGGACTTTTGTTTGTGACTAACATGTGTCATTCACTTAATTTGAGAAAAATAGTATTACGTTCATTGTGTATTACGTTCAAGTCATTGTCTAATATGTAATATTTCCATAGTGTTTTATGTTTCAGGTCGTTGTGTTATATGCATTTACTATTGTGTCTTACATTTCAGATCATTGTGTTATATGTATTCATTATTGTGTTTTACGTTTCTGGTTATTGTGTAATATGTATTTATCATTGTGTCTTAGGTATTAGATAATTTGTTGTTATTTTATCATTATATTTACATATTATTATTACACAACTGTGTTATTAGTATTTAAAAAAACACAATGATGAGTTGAAGGACAATGACGAAACAAACACAATGGTAAGCAAAAAGACACAATGACGTATTTTTTGTTTTAATTTTTATATGACAAAATAGTACTCAAATTAAAGATTAAAAAAACATTTGTTTTATGGTGATTTTTTTTTTAAAAAATATCATATGAAAAAGTTATATGTGTTTTTAGATGATGGAGAAATTAACATGTGACTTGCATGTGCAGAGAAAAAATATGTACTATTACTTTTATATCATTGTTCCTTTGATCTCCACTTGACACATGTCAATTAATTATTACTTCTCACACTTTTTATTTTTGTTGGTCTTTATAGAATACCCTTATAATTATTATTATCAAGTTAATTTTCTCTTTGTATTTAATTACATACTTAACATGTGTGTACAAAAGATAATTAAGTTAGTTAAATTCATGAAAAGACAATTTGTCCCCTTAAACACTTAAAAGTTAATGTAAAAAGACGATCTCGTCCTCCTCAAAAATTAATGTAAAAAGATGATCTCGTCCTCCTCAAATGTATTGTAATACACACAAATAAGTGTATATATATATATATATATATATATATATATATAATAAGGGGTGTCATTTGAAAAAAATAAACTAGTAACTAATGTTGGTCTAGTGGTTAGAGGCATCCTCTCCCAATGTAGAGACGCATGTTCGATTCTCACTTAGAGTAGTTCGAATGATATCTAGGTGAAAGAACGAATTAGGGCTTTAATCTTGGGTTCGAATCCAACACGGGGCGAGGGTATACGGATTACATCCGATTCCCGCGCATCAACGGGGTTCAGTCTCACGACAGTCGAAGAGTTGACCTTGAAAATAGCCCCAAAATGGTATGTATACACGTGAGATTCTCTGTCGTTAAGAAAAAATGAATCCAAACATTGAAGTGGCTTTACGCAAGTTTTAAGTTTTGTGGGTGTAACTAATGTCACACCCCAACCTAAGACGGAAATGTCGGGGCGTGAGCTGATTGCTCACAGCTCTCAAGATTCAAAAATCCCAACAAGATTCAAATAAACAAAATACATCAATCCATAAATAAAACAAATAAAACAAAATTCAAAATTAAATCTTGTATATTCTTTCTAGCATAATAAACCCTAAGTTTCTTCCATTATCCTGATCAATCAAATTATACGGTGACCTGCATATGCGTTAAAAATACAAATAATTTGTCAACACGAGGTTGAGTGAGTAAAACACAAGTTACGTGAAACATATAATAATAAAGAAAAGTGCAAATTGTTTCAAGTGAGATAAGTAATTTAACCAAATGAGCAAGTAAATATGTTATCGGTAAAACCGTTGCCTTACGAAATAGGCATTGGCTACTACGACCTTCGTATTATCATACTAATTTTGAGATTATGATGGACTTCTCCGAATGCGAATCAAATAGAGCATATAAGCATATAACACGTTATACATAAATTGATATACACACATGATCTACAGTTGCAATTGAATATTAATTAATAATAATAATAAAATACCTAGTAACGCATTACGCATATGTCCCCAAAACAATTGAAAATGAGTAAAATAGTGGAGTGAAATACTCATTTTATCAGATGAGCAAAGAGATAATACTATGATAAGAATGAGGACGGTAGATCAAGCTCTGACGATAAATCCTAATAAAGAATGTGTGCGGAAATAATAAGTATAGATAATTGATGGATTGAATAAAGTTGGGAAATTGATGATCAATTATTATTATGTTGATAAATGTGTATTACTTAGATTTATTATTTTTATAGATCTATGAATCTTTAAATATATTTTAACTAATATATCTAATATTATAAATAAAAAAATATTATGTAAAAATACATGTTTATGATATATAAGTATAAAAAGATTAATTTAATCATTTAAATATATAAAATACGTACTTGTTATATATATGTATAAAAGTTAGTTTAATCATTTAATATATATAACCAATTTATTATTTATATAAATTTAAATATTTAAATTTAAACAAGTTTTATTATATTTATATACACATACATATATATGTACGTTTATACACATACATATACATATATATAAGGGTTTTAGTAAATACGTGGAAAAACAACATGTATTCTTTTCGGTTTTTATAAAAAAATTAAATTATTTATCATTTATTATGGTTATTATTAGTTAAAAAGTGATTAATTAACAAAATTACCAAAAATAAAACAAAAGGGGACGGCTGGGGTTCGAACTCGCTTCCAGCCATTCCAGAGTCTTAACCAGGGGTGCACCAGCCAACTGAGCTAGTAGCTAACCTGGTTATAACATCAAACATTTAAGGGGGTGTTTGGGATTCCTTATTTTACCTCCTTATACCTTATTTAAGGCATAAGGTATAAGTTACAAAGTTGTAACTTATACCTTATACACTCACAAAACCTAACTTTCCTAAACACCTTATAACTTATAACTCATAAGTTATAAGGAGTTAAAATAAGGAATCCCAAACACCCCCTAAATATAAACTAACAGATTTATTCCCCAATTCAACATAAACCCTAGAATTCATAATTGATTAAACTAGTTATCGTTTCACGAATTAGTGTTGGGGTTTATGTTAATTGATTATAAACGAACATAAATTATTAAACAATTACCTCTTAACACGTTATATGACTGGTTAATTGGAACGAACATCGACGACTAAACCAAGTGACGAACGGACATGTAGACGTTGATGATAATCTAACTGGGTTGAGGGGTTATGACGACGAGGGTTTGCTGATTATAATTGCAAGTTTAATTGAATTAACATGATCGTTTATATGTATAACAAGATAAATTTAGTGTCGGCTAGGTTAATTAAGTATAACGAATCATTTGTTGATCGATTAACCAAATTAGAACGTCAGTGTGGTGGAAGATGGAACGTATAATATGAATTTTAATATAATTTCCATATTGGTTACGAGAATTAAGGTCCAAGCCATGAAATCGTGTAAACAGTTATGATAAACGGGTCTAGGGTTTGGGTTTGGATTCGGGCAAATGGACTTACAGATTATAATAATATTAATATGTATAATTTGCACTTTAGTCCCTGTAATTTGAAGATGGAAACATATTTGGGTAAAAGCTTAGTTAAGGGTTAGATTTGCAACATGTTGAAAGTTCTAAATATATATTAAATAAATAATTAAGCAATAATATTATGATAATTAGTTTACTCGATAAATGCGGTATTTTTATTGATAGAATAGCCCGAACATATAAGTGGGTCGGGCAACCGTTACAAAACAGAATATGGAAAACCCGAATTATTACAACTAACTTCATAGAATTCATGATCGGTCATTCTGAAAGGTACCAACATCTTTTAGTGGTTCTTGCTTGCCTGGGCATGAAAGCTGCATTGATTTGACTTATTCACTTTCAATGGTGGATCTAGAACAAGATTTCAGGGTTAAGCCAAAAAATTTTATTATCGTAGATTCATGTAAATAATAATAAAAAACGGATGATAATAAATTAATTCAAACCACTACCTAATATATGATCTCTCATCTTCGGCATTTGAAAGTTTGGAATCAAGTCATTACATCGTCTTTAGTTACCTTATCAAATGTTTCTCTTTCAACGGAACAAACTAGAACATTGTTCAAACAAGCTTCATTCATTCAACTATGTAAATTCGTCTTGATAAGCTTCAATTTGGAAAAAAATCTTTCAGCGGTCGCGGTTACAACTAGTAAAACCAACGCTAACTTCAATATCCGATAAACCAAAATAAAAGAAAGATTTTTTATATTTTCCACCATTAGACAAGCAAGGCCACAAATTTTATCAAATTTAACAAATATTTCATCTTTCTTTACAGGGTGAAAGAAAACCTTAAGATCACCTAAAAGACTCTTTTGAACTAAAATTATTCAGATACATCTAAAAAATGTCACTATCTTAGATGTGTCAAACTTACAAAACCAGTCACAAGGATTACCCGACATGTTTTCTAGTAGAACAATTGTTACCTCATTGAATTGATTTCCAAATTTTTGAATTTGCATATTCAAAACCGCATTAAAAATCTCAACTTCAAAATGATGTCAATTAGTAATGAACATAAAAGGCAAATGACGAAGTTGATAATGTGGTGGCGATATGAAGCATTTGGAGAGCTCGTAAAAAACTTATATCTGAGAGCGATCCAATGAAAATCGAAAACTCATCGGCGAGATAAGGATGTTAAGTTTTTCGTGGATAAAAAATAGAGCGAAGTGTTTGGAAATAGATCGATGCCATCCTCGGCGAGATAAAGGTGTTAACTTTGTAATCTTGTGTTCTGGTTGTATCCTGACCCATGCTAGCTTCTTGGTAGGAGGGGCTCCAATTTGTTTGTTTTTACTAAAACTTGTTGTCCAAAAAAGAAAAAAAAGTAATGACAATGTTTTGGTTTCTAGGCTTACCATAAGTTTATGTCATGTCTATCATCTTAATATTGTTTTTTACACAAAGGAAGTGACTTTTTCTAACATCAAAGCAAACTTGTTTTGTCTTAAATTATTCAATGCTCATTTTGATCTATTTATCAACTTTATCGCTTTTGATAGGTCTTTGACTTTTTTTTAAAGATGTTTTGAGAGAGCATTTGTGTGGCCCATCAACTTATGCACTGAAGGCTGAAGGATGATGCTGGAATGCCGATGTTTTTAATTTTATATAACATATTTTATGTTTTTGAAATTTTATTCTATTTTAAATTGTGTGGGCTTTAACTTAATCTGGGTTTCTAAAAAATTTGAGATGAGGTGTTGGGCTTCTAAACATATCTGAGGGTAACTTAATTTTCTTGTAGAGGTAACCCGATATATAAAATGACAAAAACAAAAAAAAATTGCACCACATAATGAAAGTTGAGGAGTTACTCAGGTTACCCCTGCCCCTTAGCTATGTCCACCACTGTTTGCTTCGCCTATTATAACGAAAAACCCCAAGTGTCTGACTCATTCATGCATGCTACATTTGGCTTGGGTGTTAGGGCGATATGGCTCATTTGGTAGAGTGGAAATATAAACATGCTACACGCTCATTTAAACTTAAACCATCATGATGGATGCTTTGAATAAATCATGTAAAGTTTAATAACTAATTTAGATGTATTTTTGAATAAATAATGATCCACTAGACTTGTTCGTTTGTGTTTATTTATGCTAACTTATGTTCATTTGTGTTTACTTACGTTCGTTTACGTTTGTGAGCTATTTGTTTAAGTTTTAAACGAGCGAACATAAATGAATATGTACAAAACAACGTGTTTGATGATACGTTTGTGTTTGGTTAACAATAAATAAATGAACATCAACATGCCCTCATTCATGTTTGTTTGGTTCGTTTAGTAGCCTAATTAACACACTCATTTATTACAAAAATTGAAATCCCCTATGAAACATAATAAATTAGTTTTAACACACTCGTTTCAAATTCAAGTTTTATCTATACTATATATAATACACCAAACAAGGGCAAAATAAGACACCCATTTTTAAGTAAATTACAACTTTTAAAGCTTAAAGTACACCTTATATAGCATGTAAGAGAGGGACAAACTTGTCCACTACAAATTATGTCTTGAAATAGTTACAACATTGCCCCCTCTACTATAATCAACTTTTATAAATATAAGAAATAGTTACTGCCGTGGACATTTATCTTTACCTATACATTCATTTTAATTTTAATTGTAAATATATTCCCACCAACGATTTTACAACGGCCATAACTTTTTCATACGTTAATATTTTTTATAAAAAATTACGTCATAAAAATGAGCATTTTATTGTCTTTAATTTGGGTATGGTATTGCCATAATTTTTCAAATAAAAAAATTAACATATTACGTATGGGCGTTCACAATTCGGTTTTAGCGGTTTTCTAAGTTATGCCGGTGGTTCGATTATTTGTTATTGAGAACCGAAATTGAACCGTAGAAACTTTAAACTAAATCGTTATTAATGGTTTTGGTTTCATGCATTGAGCCTTAATAATAAGTTTACCGTCCAGTCCAGTTTTATATGGCCAAATTTCTGTATAAACCACAAACCAAACTGTTTGCTATGGTTTGAACATTCGGAAATCGATTGACCAAAAGTGATGATTGGTTCAAACGTTTTCAAAGTTTCAAACGAACATGATTACTATGATTTTTTTCTCCGTCGCATCGCGCGGGCACCCGTGTAGTCATAATTAAGGGCTTCGTACACTATGGTTGAGCGGTGGACTTTTTGGCATTAGGTCAACCTTTACCTAACTGAGTCTTTATAAAAAAGTGGGCATGAAGCAATTTTGAAATTGAACCCCACCGGTTTTGAAATCCCGCTAAAATTTTTGGGAAATTCAAATCTGTCGTCCCACTTGGAAGTGAATAATAATAATAATCAAGGAAAGGAAATGGTGGAGTTTGGGCAAAACACAAGCAAGCAAGCGATGGATAATAAGAGCGGCGATCCCCCAAGACTCTTCATCAAAGAAATGGTGATGAACAACTTCAAATCATACGCTGGCGAACAACGCGTCGGCCCATTTCACAAGGTTACTTCAACACTACTTTACTTTTCTCTAGGGTTTGTTGTTATAACTTGAATTTCAAACGTCTACAGAGCTTTTCGGCTGTTGTTGGACCTAACGGCAGTGGAAAAAGTAACGTAATTGACGCCATGTTGTTCGTATTCGGAAAGCGAGCAAAACAGGTTAGCCTTGTGAAATATAATATAATATAATCCAAGGTGGGTATATATTCTAACACTTTCACCATATTCTGCAGATGCGCCTTAATAAGGTGTCGGAGCTTATTCACAATTCGACTAATCACCAGAATCTTAACAGCGCCCGTGTATCCGTTCACTTTCAGGAGATTATTGATCTGGTATGTCAATCTTTTTTTTTTTTTTTAAAGTTGGGTGTGAGTTTGCTACTTAATGGTTTCCTTCGGTTGGTTATAGGATAATGGAGAATATGAAGTTGTTCCAGGAAGTGATTTTGTGATAGCCCGTGAAGCCTTTCGTGATAACTCTTCAAAATACTATATTAACGGGCGTGATAGCAAATTTACCGAGGTTACTAATAAGCTAAAGGGGAAAGGAGTTGACTTGGATAATAATCGCTTCTTGATTCTTCAGGTTCGGGAGTTGGTGCTAGAACATTAATATGTTTTAACTTACAAGTGTTGAATACATGAATTGTGCTTTGTTGAACGTATGCAGGGTGAAGTTGAGCAAATTTCACTTATGAAGCCGAAAGCTCAGGGTCCTCATGATGAAGGCTTTCTTGAATATTTGGAGGATATCATTGGAACCAATAAATACTTGGAGAAAATTGAGGAATCCCATAAGCAGTAAGTTATTATTCATGAGTTTGTTACATTTCTGCCTAGTATCTGTAGGCATGTGGTGGGTCAAAGTTAGGGTTTGTAGGAGACTCATTTGTAAAATCGCTCAAAAGGCTTGGGGCTCACTCAGAGTCAGTTCGTTTGTAAACGAGCTGAGCCTGAGTGCTTGTTGGCTCACTCATTAGGTTTCTTTAGCTGGTTCATTGCTCACTCGCCTGCTTGCTTATTTTGTTATAGCCCATTAAAACAAATATTAATATTTTATAACACAAATTTGTAATATATATGAATTATAAAAGTTTACTAATTATGCAATGTCTATGCTAAAATTGTATATCATAGATCAATATATACAAGTGTAAAACTGAACTTAGAGAATAAAATAAACGAGCCGGCTTGTGCTTTTTTCAAGCTGAGTTCAAGCTCAACGTTTCAGCTCGTTAAGATAAATGAGCTGGATTGCCTATATCGGTTTGTAAACGAGCCGAGCTCAAACCTGGCTTGACTCGTTCACAACCCTACTTTTGGGACCTAAATTCCTCAAAACACCCCACACCTTCTAAACTAAATGTAGATTTGTATCTAAAAGGTATACTGTCGAGTGTTGAGTTAAACTATTGAGTGTCGAGTTGTATCTAACGGGAATGTGTTATTTGCTGTGTTAGGCTTGAAGCTCTGAACGAAAAGAGGTCTGGGGTGGTGCAGATGGTTAAGTTAGCCGATAAAGAAAGAGAAAGCTTAGAGGTTATATCTTATAACATGTCTGTTATATTGTATAGTTACTTTTCACTATTGTTATCATAAATTGTCTAACTTGATTGATAATTTGATATTATCAGACTGTTAAGAATGAAGCAGAAGATTACATGTTGAAAGAATTATCATTATTAAAATGGCAAGAAAAAGCTGTTAAATTTGCTTCTGAGGAAAATTCCGTAAAGTTAGAAGAGATTCAAAAGAACGCGTCTGGTTTGGAAGAAAACTTGGCATCTGAAAGGTGATTATTATTATAAAATTGTTAAATGAAGGTTTTAATATAAATTATGAAATACCAAAAATGCATTTGTCTTTGTTTAGGGAAAAGATTAAGGATAACAAGAAGGCATTGAAGGAGCTTGAAACACTGCATAACAAGTACATGAAAAGACAAGAGGTTTAGTTTAACACATGTGATTACTCTGAACGTTGTTTTTTTCCACATATTATACTTTAACCGTTTTTGTTGTGTTGTTTAAGGAACTGGACACGATGCTTAAACGATGCAAGGATGAATTTAAAGAATTTGAACGACAAGATGTCAAACACAGAGAAGATTTGAAACATGTGAAACAAAAGATTAAGAAAATGGAAGAGAAAGTTGAAAAAGTAGGATCGTATTCCTATATAATAAGATTAGGATTAACTAATTTAGCATTAATCTTCTATTTGTTTATTTTTGTTTTAGGATTCAGCAAAGATTATTGACATTTCAAAGCAGTCTGAAGAGTCGGCTGACGCGATCCCTAAATTGGAGGAAGATATTCCTAAACTGCAAAAAATATTATTGGACGAGGATAAAATATTGGAGGAAATTAAAGAGAGCTCTAAAGGTATATATATAATACAAACTGGATTTTGAATTTGAATGATTGTTAATTGTTTTTATTATCTTTAACAGTTGAAACTGAGGCATTTCGTACTGAGGTTGCTAAAGTTCGTGCTGAACTTAAACCTTGGGAAGAGCAACTGATTGAGCACCAAGGAAAGCTTGAAGTTGCATCAGCCGAAAAACAACTTCTTTCTGAGAAGGTGAGAGACATTTTAAAAACACACTCTGTTTAGAAAAGTAAAATATGTGAATTTTACTTAAATATGAACACACTTTGTTCAAAATAATCAATATATATACACACACACACATATGTGTGTGTGTGCGCGTATAGGGATAGGTTTATTACAAGATACTACATTATTGCAAGAACAAAAAGAACAAACACAAATAGTTTTTTTCCTCCTTATTAATGGCACATCTTTTTTAAAATTGTTTCTTCTTAGTACAAATGTCTATGCTATGTACATACAAAAATCATTAAACTAATTTGTTGATATGTTTTGTTTATTTTTCATTTTTATATGTTCACCATGTGTAGAAATTAAACGGATTTTGTTTAAAATTATTTAGAAAAATAAAAAAGTTGAATAAATGCATTTCAACCATAGTGTTATGTCTTAAAATTCTTTAAGTTTGGAAAAATGAATGATTTATTGTGTTCTTCCGCACAAAAAAACTGTGTTCTATCTAGAACCCTCATGGCGTCATGGACACACAGACACACACTCACACGTGTATTTTTCTCTATGTTTGAATATTATTGATGATTGGCTTCAATACTTGTGTGTTACAGCATGAAGCAGGCCGTGCTGCGTATGTAAATGGCCAGAAACAATTGGATGAGATACAGAAGAGAATTGTAACAAATACTTCAAGAATAGAGGAAATGAAGAACAGATTAAAGAAAAACGAGACCGAATCATCAAAAGCTCATAAAATAGAACAAGTATACAACTTTAGCATCCATAGTCTTTATTTCCTTGCTAATTAGTTGATTACTAAAAATCTCTTTAATTTGTAGGAATGCTTAAAAGAACAAGAGGCGTTAATAACTCGTGAGCAAGCTGCAAGACAAAAACTTACGGATCTTAAATCTGTTATGGAAACCGAAAGGAATCAGGGGTCGGTTTTGAAAGCAGTACTGCAAGCAAAAACTTCAAACTCAATAGAAGGAATCTATGGAAGGATGGGTGATTTGGGAGCTATTGACGGTAAATTTCACTCCAAAAATATGTTTTTTTTATTCATGTGCTTAAAAGTTTCAAACTTGACTTGAGTTATGATTTTAGGGAAGTATGACGTGGCAATTTCAACAGCGGTTCCCGGGCTTGATTATATAGTAGTTGAAACAAGCGCAGCAGCACAAGCATGTGTGGACATGCTTCGCAACAATAATCTTGGTGTTGCTACATTCATGATATTGGTAAGATGCTTCATATTGTATGTTACTTTGTAACCAAGTTGGGGGGTGTAAACAAGCCGGCTCGTTTAACATTCGGGAGCTTGAGTTCAAGCTCGGGTCATGAGTAGTTTTGAAGATTGAGCTCGACTCAGGCTCGGCTTGTTTATTAATTCTCAGTTATTTTATGTCTTCTTTATGTATGTGCGCGCACACACACACACACACTTATATATACATGTATATGTGAGTGCATACATATATTTTTTGAAAATGACCAAGATACCCTCATGTTAAGTACACACATGATTTGACCTAGCGGACAAATTTAACGACCGTTGGGTGGAAAAGACGAAACATGTAAACAAATTTGAACGTAAAGGACAAATTCATGTTATTTCATGAGTTTAAGGACAAATCCTGAAATTCGCTCTAGACCTAAAGGACGAAAGTGTAATTTACTCATATATATATATATATATATATTATAGTTATTTTCATCATAATTTTACATATACATATATACTCATATTAAACAAAAGTTAAATAACTATTAACTAATAGGGGCTCCTTTAGGCTTGCGAGCCAGCTTGAGCTCGATAAGTGAAGCTCGGGCTCGTTTATTAAACAGGCTTATTTTCAGGTTCGAGCGTGTTTAAGTTCGGCTCGATTTGAGCTCTTAGCCAGCTGATCTCAAGTAGCTGATAACTCACGTTTGGTTTGGCTCGTTTTGACCCCTATAAACAACTGTAATAATAGTTTGTAATTTTCTATTATGTTTCTGCAGGAAAAACAAATGAATCAAATGTCTAGAATGAAGGAACGCGTTAGCCCTCCGGAAGGAGTCCCGCGTCTCTTTGATCTAATAAAGGTTCAAGATGAAAGAATGAAACTTGCTTTCTTTGCAGCAATGGGTAACACGGTTGTTGCGAAGGATAAAGATCAGGTATTTTAGCTTACCAAACAAACGATTGAATATGAACAGTTAAACGAACATTGTTTGGTTGGTCGTGTTTGTTCATTATGAAAATGGACGTGTTCTTGTTCGTTTATGTTCGTTTGTAAATAATATAAATGAACTGTTCACGAACATAAACAACTGAAGATAACTGAACATATATGAACGAATATAAATGAACGTAACTGAGCAACTACCTTTTTAATGTAATAGTAAGTATCAATCTGTTGGACCTAAACAATTCATAAAAGTAGACTAAATTGTAATGGACCCATAACAGTAAAAATGGACAGATAAACAAACAAAAGTAAGTAAACGTAAACTGACGAGCATTAATGAATGAACAAGACGTGTTCATGCTCGTTTGTTTATTAAGTAAAGGAATAAACGAACTTTTTGTCAAGCGGTTTATTGGGCGATCGATTTCATTTACAGGCCTACTTGTAGCCTAGCAGTATCAAAGAGTGTATAACAGGTGCCATGTAAAAAATCATTTTTTTGATATATATATTTTTTCTATATCTTATCTAGGCAACCCGCATTGCGTACGGGCCAGATAAAGAATTCAGGCGTGTTGTTACACTTGATGGTGTTCTTATTGAGAAATCCGGGACAATGAGTGGTGGTGGAAAGCCACGTGGCGGTAAGATGGGGACATCTATCAGAGCCGCTAGTGTTTCCGGTGAAGCCATTGAAGAACTTGAAACTGAACTCATTCAAGTATCAGAAAGGTTAAAAAACGTACGACAACAGATTTCTGAAATGGTTAAGCATTACAAGGATTTGGAGAAAGAAAACACGGGTCTTGACATGGAAATAGCCAAAAGTCAACAAGAGGTAACGGTTTCATTTAAATATGTTATGCAAGTTTGAGTTTACTAGGAATTTTGATTCATTTTTCAATGTGACAGATTGAAAGTTTGAATTCTCAACAAAAAGATCTTGCAAAGCAACTTGACTCTCTAAAAGATGCTGCAAAGCCGAGTAAGGCGGAGGTTAATCGTATTGAGGAACTTAAGAAAATTATATCTAAAGAAGAAAAAGAGATCAAACGGTTGACAGATGGTTCAAAGCAACTTAAAGAGAAGGTTGGTATTGCATTATATTCATATATGTATATATATGTATGTGTGGGCGTGTGTCTATAACTCTCTCTATATATATAATTCTATAAAGAGGGAAAATCCTAAGAACTGTGAGAAGCAACCAGGAGCCAGGAGGTGCCACATGTACCAAGGAGGGGTAAAAGGGTCCATTTTTTTATTATTAAAAAGTAATAACTTGAGAAGATCTCAACTCACCGTTGTAAAAATCTTGACTTGCTGTTTTAATTTTTGTAAGTTTTTTATATAGCAATACTATGCTCAAGTCAAATTTAAAAAATGCTCACTTTTATGGTGGACTTTTTAGGATTTTAGTGTGTGTGTATATATATATATTTATATATTTATGTTAATTGCATGTTTAAGCAGTTCATTAACTTAGAGCTCAAATACTGTTTAGGTATTGGAGCTTCAAACCAAAATTGAGAATGCAGGCGGTGAAAGGTTAAAAAACCAGAAGTTAAAGGTTTCCAATATTCAAAATGTAAGTGCAGTAGATTTTATAACCGGTTAAAACGGGTTGGATTGATAAAACTATTAATAGAACAAGTGAGTATGCTGATGTTTTTGCTTCCGTTAGGACATTGATAAAACCAGCACAGAGATCAACCGACTCAAAGTTCAAATAGAAACGGGTCAGAAAATGCTGAAAAAACTAACAAATGGGATTGAAGAATCAAAGAAGGAGAAAGGGAAATTAACTGCTCAAAAGGAAAATTTGCTTGAAACCTTTAAAGAGATTGAGCAGAAAGCATTCAAGGTTCAAGATGATTATAAGAAGACAGAAGAGGTTAGTATTTACTTTTTATTATTATAAATATGAAAGTTACAGTTTAGTTGAATTTGTTTTAAAACAAGTTTTGTTTTGCTTTTGTTTAGCTGATAAGTCAACACAAGGGCGTTCTTGGAAGCGCAAAATCCGACTATGAAACGTTGAAGAAGAGTGTAGACGAGTTGCGGATGTCTGAGGTTTTTAAACTTACAATTGTTAACTTATTGTTTTTTATTTATTTATATATTACAAGAGTTGGTAAAATGGGCGGGCTAGATGGGTTGGTTTGGTTTGGTTTGGTTTGACCAGAAATACTTTTGGTCGTGTTTTCTGTATTTTGGAAATAATTAGGTGTTAAGTATGATTCAAAAAGTTAGAATTAGTTACTTGGTTGGTCCCTCTGGTCTACTCATATTACTGATTTAATACATTTTCTTTTGTAAGTTACACCTCTGGTTCAGTGGATTTCAAAAATAGTAACAGACGGAGTTATCTTTTTTGTTTAATAGGTGTGAAATTACTAAAATTATTATCACAAATAGAAAAAAAAAACATAACTAAATTACGTGTGCGTATATATATGTTTAATAGTAAAGGGGTATTTTGGTCATTTTAAAAAAATATCAGAAAAATGAAAATCTCATACATAAGCAGGGGCTAAATGTGTGACTTTATGAAAATCACATGTACTTTCTGAAAAAATGTATCAAATTTGTAATATGGATAAACCACATGAACCAATGCGTAATTAATTCTAAAATTTATATTGATTTAACGATAGTTCACTTTTTTAAAGTATTCACATTGCGCGGCTTTTGATCTCTTTGACCCGTTGACAAAATAAACAAACTGAATTGACTTGTTTCATAAACGTTATGTAACAGGTTGATGTTGATTATAAGTTACAAGGCATGAAGAAAATGTTAAAAGAACTGGAAATGAAAGAAAAAGGATACAAGAAGAAGCTTGAGGAGTTAAATAACAATCTTTCTAAACATATGGAACAGTAAGTTTTCAGATATCTACTGTTTCTTGAAACATATAATAAAAAATCCAGTTGTCATTTAACTTTTTTCCTATTTTTTTCTTGCAGAATCAAGAAAGATTTAGTGGACCCAGAAAAACTTCAAGCCACACTTGCAGATGAATCGTTTTCTAACGGGTCGGATCTTAAACGGTCGTTAGAAATGGTTGCTTTACTTGAGGCACAAATGAAAGAGATGAACCCTAATCTTGATTCGATCTCTGAGTAAGAAATCACGTTCATATTACAAAATAATCGGTTTCTTTATTTCATATTGTTTTAAACGGTTAACGGATATTTAACTGCTTCCATTCACAGTTACCGGAAAAAAGTAAGTGTCTATAATGAGCGTGTTGAGGAGCTTAATTTGGTAACCAATGAACGCGATGAGACAAAAAAACAATATGATGAGTGGAGAAAGAAAAGGTAAGTTTTGGTGCTTTTGATGTGTGTTCTGAAACTATTTGTTATATAAACATATATTTTTGTACTCATTTGATTTCATTTTCAGGCTGGATGAATTTATGGCAGGGTTTAATACCATATCCTTGAAGTTGAAGGAAATGTACCAGGTTTGTTATAGACGCGCGCACACACAATTTATGGCAGGGTTTAATACCATATCTATGGCTGTAAACTAGCCGAGCCAGCTCGGGCTAGGGCTCAAACGGGCCAGCTTGGCTCGGCATGTTTATTTTAACAAGCTGAAAAGTAGAGCTAATGCTTGAGCCGGCTTGTTAGTTTTATATATTTTTTGAACATTGATATGTAAAAGACATGTCATTTTAACATATTTATAAACTAGAGAATTTATAATATTGTGTGTATTATTTTTGTTTTTGTGTATTATTTTTGTTTTTGAAGCAATTCAAAATACTATATGTATTATTTTCGTTTTTTCATAATTTTGATATGTTATTATTTTTTTACAAATATTGGTTGTTTTTATTATTATGTATATTAAAATCTGGGGTTTAAATTTAACGAGCCAACCGAGCGAGCCACAAGATGAGCGAACCCTGACTTGGGGACCGGCTCACTCACAACCATAATACACATATACAGACATATACACACTTCAGCCGTCTATTATAGTTTACTTTGAACTATTTTTAATTATAACAGATGATTACTCTTGGAGGCGACGCAGAGCTTGAATTGGTGGATTCTTTAGATCCTTTTTCTGAAGGTGTTGTATTTAGTGTCAGACCTCCTAAAAAGAGTTGGAAAAATATTGCAAATTTATCAGGAGGCGAAAAGGTACTTACTATTCGCTCGATTTATAATTTCAAATCTTATTTTCCAATATATAATCATTATTTTAAATTTATCAGACTCTGAGCTCACTAGCACTTGTTTTCGCACTTCACCATTACAAACCGACACCCCTTTATGTCATGGATGAAATCGATGCTGCTTTAGGTATGTTTTTTTATATCATAGGTAACTCTTTATTATTGTTAATATTTATAATCAATAATCATCAAAGTGTATCTAACGCACTCTAATGTTGGTTGATAGATTTTAAGAACGTTTCAATCGTCGGTCATTATGTTAAAGACCGAACAAAGGATGCACAGTTCATCATTATAAGGTCTGTGATCTATAATAGGGCATTTGGTTAATATTGTCTATGTTGTATTAACTATGGTTTACTGTGTGCAGTTTAAGAAACAATATGTTTGAGTTGGCGGATCGACTCGTAGGGATTTATAAAACTGATAACTGCACCAAGAGCATCACTATTAATCCAGGAAGTTTCGTGGTTTGTGAAAAGGCTGCTTAAACTCAAGCATTTGTGAACCTGCATGTTCTGTTTTCATGTTCTTAGGTGGAAATACATGACTAGACAATGCAATTTGCGTGATTGCATTTCTTTGTAGTCAGATGACCTTGTTTTTGCTACTTTATTATGAAGATGTTTGGCTTGATCCTAGTGCATAAACGGAAACAAACACTCTAAACATCCGCATTAATGCTGACCACTTGCCCTTCAACGTGTCAGTAGTGCTGTGCTGGGTTGATTAGTTCAACATGAACATGAAACATGTATTTATTTGTGTAAGAATATCAACCCTAACATACACACTTAAAAATCGTGTAAACAACACTAGGGTGAGCAAAAAACGGTTCGGAACCGTCAGAACCGAGGAACCGGAATCAAACCGGTAGCTCAAAACCGCTATTGTGTGTATCGGTTCGGTTCTCGGTTCTCAGAATTTGCATTAAACGGTTCCCGGTTTGGTTCTAGGTAAAACCGGCGGTTCTAGACTTGGAACCGAAGAACCGGAATATTCAAAACCTTTTAAATAAATTTACCAATCTTCATTTTTTGTAGAGTAACTTATTAACCGCCATACATTCAGTCATTTTTTTAATTCAAATCTTCTTCTCTACGTTCAAGAACTATCAATCATGATCAATTTTGATTTAAGCTATCAAGGTAATTTAATATAAAATGGTATGATCTTTCATTAATCTATCGTTGCTAATGATTTATTTAACTTCAACACTTAGGTTTTAATAAACCGATGTTCATGTTGTAATCTAAATTAGTTTTACCGTGAAAGAAGACATACAATTGTATAAACTTGTTTTGCAAATTGCAAAGTTTGCATAACTCATTTGATAAATAAATGATCGACCGGTTCTAGCCAGAACCGCTTAGCAAGAACCGGCTTTAGCGGTTCTGGAACCGAACCGGTTTACTATAAGAGGTTCCGGTTCTATTTTTCACTCATTTTCGGTTCCGGTTCGGTTTCAGTTCCGGTTCAATTCTCACGGTTCTGAACCGTTGCACAGCCCTAAACAACACGATCTGTTTAGCCCACTTATCCAAATTTATCAAATGGGTTGATGAGTTGGTGGGTAGTAATCATGTTGTAAATATGTTAATTAGATTGTTGGGTAGTAAAAAATGGTTGATAGGTTGATGCGTTGAATTTGTATAGGTTAAACATGTCATCTCGAACACAACCCGTTTGCCGAAACCGGACAGGACACTGCCCTTCTATAGAACTGGTTAGATATAAAAGATACTAAACTTATATTATTTTCATGTCACTGAAAATTGTCAATTCTCAAAAGTTCATTTTAGCAAAAGCAAATTGGTTATATTTGTGAAATGACAAAACTTTGTTTCTCTCATACCAGATTACTAGTAATTATGTTAAAAGTAATCATGCATGATTTCTAGTTATTTGAAAATCCGTGAAACCTCAATAAGTTCGATTGACCCGCTTAGCTTGGGAAGGGATTAACCAAAAAACCCAATGCACATATTCTGTTCAACTGTGAATGCGCTACTGTTTTTTTAAAAAATGAGAGAATTAGATAACGTTAGGTTGCCGTGACAATTGTATTTTTTATAAATATAATTAAAGTATATAAAGAGTTTGGTATGTCAAGATATAGATGGAAATAAAACTATTAAACTTTCTTAAGTGGAGCTTGTCCAACATATAACTAAAATTAATAAGAATCGAACAATATAAGGAATCGACTTCTATTAGATATAAATAAATCACCAAGATCCTTTCCTTAAATCATCCAACCTCCTCTATTATCTGTCTAAACTCAAAACTTTTCCGACATGTTAAACCCAACTTTCCTAAATGCATAAAATCTTTACATGATATGAAAGATATTCGAGTGTGATTTTGTGAAAGGTGCAATACCTTAATCTCGAAAGACAAAAAATGCAAATAAAATTTGTAGAATTATAGGAGCAGTTTAATGCTGTTATTGATGTGAAGACCAAAAGCAAGATTCAATATATTTTCATTACTAGTCTTGATTTATTAATACTACTTCCACTAACAAGCATTACGTAAGAAACTTTCTTAAAGCACTTCCACCCACGTTGAAGAAAAAATAATAAGAGATATTGGTTTTTAATACTTTTAACTTTCACTCGTTGGTAGGTAACACTTTCAGCTAACGATTTGTCTTCTACCACTCCCAACTTGTAACTTCTTTTCTTTTGTCACTCCCGAACTTAACGGACCCTAATCTCGTTAGTTTTTTTTGCTGACGTGGCAATTTTTTTGTTTATGTGGCATGCCATGTGGAAATACCTTATTAAAAAAAAAGAAAAACCTAACTAAAAAACAAATAATATTATATATATACACACACACGCAAACATATATACACCATTACATATACCGGCATTATTCCTTCACCACCGTTTGCGCCACCACATCGGCCTCTACCACCACCGTATTCTGCCACCGCCAGCCTCCACTGCCTTCACCATCACCACCAGCCTTCACCACCACTATCGTAAGCAGCCACATCAACAGCCAAACCCTAGACCATCCGAATTTACTTTGCTAAAATTCAATCTTCGTGTTTACAGGTTGAATACATTAGCATAGGGCTTTTGATCGAACTAAAGAAACGAGTAGAACGCAATGTTTATTACCTTGAATCGTTGCTCTATTGTTAACGGCGGAACTCGCCGAAAAAACGTGACGGCGACGAAAACCTCATTTGAGCTTGGGATTTTGATCAACAACTACCTCATTTATCATTATTCAACCATCCGTCACAACATGCAAACAATAAATTGATTCGAACATGACCCGTAATGATGGAGGCGGTGGAGGTTGTTGTTGGTGGAGAAATCAAGGAAGCTAGCGGAAGGGGTGAAGGTGGTAATAGAGGCTGAAGTGGTGGAGGTATATGGTGGTGTAGACTGTGGCTATGAAATGGTGGTGGTGCTTTTGTATGTATGTTTGTGTATGTGTATATATTATATATTATTTGTTATATATATATATATATAATTTTTTACTAATTAGGTATTTTCCACATTGCATGCCACATAAGCAAAAAAATGCCACGTCAGCATAAAAAACTAACGGGAGTGGTGGGAGACAAATCGTTAGTTGGGAGTAAGACAAAGCCAATCGGCGTTATAGACGACGTATGGTACACCCCTGGCATAAAATATGTTACTCTCAGGTATGCACCTTTTGCTTATATATATATATATATATATAGAAAAAGGTTCAAATAAGAATAAGGAGTTTCATAGGATTGGTAAGAACCAACAATTTTTTGACATTTGGCATTACAAACTATGGTGAAAGAATAATTCTAGGAAACTATGTCGGTTATAGTGATGAAAGAGTAATTCTAGGAAACTATGTCGGTTATTGGTAATTTTAAATCTCAACCATTGATTAACATGATCAAATGGCTATGATTTATTCCTAGTCTTCCTAGGAAACAACTTTTTTTTAGAATAACTTTCCCCTATATATATATATATATGATTGATTTCTTTTGAGAAAAACTTTGAGTTTTAAGAACTCGAAAGAATTCAGCGTAACAATTTTTTTTTAAATTTTTTTACACACATGTAATACGTAAAAAAATAACAGTATTTTTTTACACACCGAATCGACTTATTACACATGTGTAACTAACATTTAAATTTGTGTAATTATCAAAAATCTTTATTCTCTCTCTTGATTAATTTTTAAAACAGATTTATTCTCAACCACATATTCAATACCCATTTAATTGATTGTGTGGTCCATATTGAGTTCTTAAAGTTCTTACAACTCATCAAGTTCTCAAAAATCCTTCCCACACATATATATATATATAGGCATGGGATCCTCCCACACCATAATGGATCCTCACACACCATTTTTTGTCCTATACGGCTCGTATAGGGCTATACGGTCGTATAGGACCTGAATCGTGTCAGAGGTTGTCTGCCATCGTTTATTGTGCCTCGTATAAGCCTATATGGGTCGTATAGGTACATACGGGTCGTATAGGCCTATACGGCCGTATAGACACTTTTTTTTAAAAAAAATGATAACCATATATACAATATATGTGCTTTATACGGGTCGTATTTGGCTCGTTTATAGACACTTTTTTTTAAAAAAAATGATGACCATATATACAATATATGTGATTTATACGGGTCGTATTTGGTTCATATATCTTAACGGGTTTAAATGTTGAGCTCAAGCTTAGCTCGTCAAAAGCTCAAGACTGTCTAGGCATATTTGTTGCTTACATATAATAAAATTTAGGTTTTGTTAACATCTAGTCAACATACATTAAAATAAAAATGCACCCCAAAATTTGAGGTTTTTTTTAAATCGTTTATCGACAGCGATTAAGGCAGTCTGAATGTTTCGGCAAATGTTTTCTATACGATCGTATAGAGCTATACGACCGTATAGCTTTTATTTTCTATACGGTCGTATAGCCCTATACGACCGTATAGCTTTTATGGTTTTGTCTGAATGCAATACGAGACATTTAATGCCTATACAGTCGTATAGGCTGCAAAAAGCTGTTTTTTTGTCCCCTTGTCAGGCATGTGTACCCTATACGGCCGTATAGGCCTATACGAGCCGTATAGGCATGTGGGGGTGGTGTGGGAGGATCACATCCCTATATATATGGATATATATATATATATATATATATATATATATATATATATATGCATATGTAAAGGATAAAATACAAAAATTGATTATCGTACATTAGGTACGCGACATCCTCAACCCTAGATTTCAATTAACACGCGGTGGCAAATTTGTAAATTATTTCAAATCGTTTCCATTCTAATTAACTGTTGCATCTATTCAACCATCGTCACCGCGTCATTTTCAGACTCACACTTCAATTGATTTTGAATTGAAATAAGCAATTTGCAGAAACCCAG
Organism: Bidens hawaiensis; assembly: GCF_021521415.1. NCBI lineage: Eukaryota > Viridiplantae > Streptophyta > Magnoliopsida > Asterales > Asteraceae > Bidens > Bidens hawaiensis. The sequence goes on along the minus strand of NW_027506355.1, from coordinate 51,567 downwards.
TTGTTGACGTTCCATATTTGTTAATATAATGGAATCGATGATTAAATTGACGGTCGATTGATATTTGTTTGATGATTGCAAGTTTATTTGAAGTGATTTCAGTGTTCAATTTCATGTTACAGGTGTTTTATTTTAGATATGAAATTCTGAACGTTTAAAGGTCTGAATGTATAAGTTGAACGTTTAATTTTTTGTTGCCTTTTTTGCCTGAACGTTTATGTAAGGCCCCGTTACCGGTGCCCTACATTTGGTGTTGGATTTACTCATAAACACAGTTCTAAATATCAGAGTCAATTAAAACTTTCGCGGAATAATATAAAACATCAACCATTCATTACAATTATCCATAATTTATCTTTTAAAACATAACATAAATTATAACATTCAAAACATCATGACAATCTTCAGATGCCAGCCTCCTCATCCTGCCATGTGTCCATCTCAAACCAGCTGTCTCAATCTGTTAACCTGCGTGCATATTAAAAGTCAGCTACGCTGAGTGAGTTCTAGTTAATCACACATTGTATCATACATGCACTTACCTTCAGTTATGCATTCGAAGACACATAAAAATTACTTTACTATTTTACGTTCATTACTTAAGTACATACATACGTTCATACTTTATTACTTTCATATTATATAAATTACTGTCCTTTTCTATCTCGGATATTATTAGGGTCCGATCCCTTCCTTTTCTATCTCAGATATCATTAGGGTCTGATCCCTCTCTCCTTTATCTATCTCAGATATTATTAGGGTATGATCCATTTCTTGTCTATATCATATATTATTAGGGTCTGATCCCTTTTTACTTCTCTATCTCAGATATTATTAGGGTCTGATCCCTTTTTTCTCTATCTCAGATATTATTAGGGTCTGATTCCTCTTTCTTCATCTTCGTGCATACTGTCTTTACATACCCATAATATGCATACTTTCTTTAATCATTCATACATATTCATATATTGTACATATATCTATCATACACATTCATCTATCATATAACTACCTCCCTTGATAGCACGTGCAATATCCGAAGATTGTTCACGTACCGACAAGCTTTCATTCACAATTAAGATATACATACATAATATATAAACCATACAAGGCATACACTTACCAGTTAAGGTAAGTGTATTAACTATCACATCTAGTATGCACACAGCTCCAAAACATAACAAGGAAATGGGGCTAGAAACTCACCTGAATGCAATTACGTTCACCGTTAATAGTTATTCCCTTCTTGAGCTGTGCACGGCTAACTGTATAATATTTACATGTATCAATTAACTATTATTACTCATATCGTATTTCTATCTTTATATAACCCACAACGAACGGGGGTCCGGGGTCAGCACCCCTGGCAGCGGGGTATAGGGGCGGCAGCCCCTAGCAGGGTCCAAGGGGCAAAGCCCCTGGCTGGGGTCGAGCTACCAGGTCAGCTTGGAAAAATTTTATTTCCATTAACTGTCTTAACACATTTTCCATTAGAATTTTAAATAATTTTCTAATTCGCTAACTCATTTGCTATAACGAAATAAGCCTAATTCGTTACTGATTCGTCATCTTACACGCCTGATTCGTTAGTTATTCGTCATTCTAGTTCGTTAGCTTAACATAGCGAATGGTGAGTAACGAATTAACCGATTCGTTAACTAAATATAACGAATTGATTATTAATGAATCTCCTGATTCGCTGTCTTATTATAACGAATTGACCAGTAACGAATGACCTAGTTCGATGTTGTAATCATAACGAATTGGGTGAGTAACGAATCACCTGATTCGTTATTTTAGCGTAACAAATTGGCTCCGTCTTATCCAAACCTTGACGAATTGGCCTATATTCTTATCCAGACTTTGACTCGAGGTCAAAGTCAAAATTGATTTGAACAAGAACAGTCAACGACACCAAATCTGCAATTAAACCCTCAATTCTTAACGAAACAACATGAAATTGGTACCATTGAACTCGCAATCCAAGTGCCTACAAACCCTAACCATCAAATCGACCAACCATCCATGTTTAAGGGGTGCGATTTGTGCATCTATGTTACAAGTTATTTTAGGTTAACAATTAACCTATCAATTGCTAATCATTTTCAGTAAGGTTTGTTCCATTAGATTCGTCTTTATCATTCTCATACAGGTCTGAGATTACCCAAACAGATCCGAACCCTAATGAGCGATTTCTAGCTATAAACGTACCTTAAACGAGTCGAGCTACGAACACGAGCTGGTCTTTGATGTTGTTTTGGTCCGTCACGACGTTCCGGCACCAACAAGCTCGGGTTTTCGCCTTCGGATCTTGGTTCGGGTTTGTGTGTGTTTTCCAAGGTGTAGGCTATGGTGTAGAGATGGATAAAATGGAGAGGTTTAGGGTTTAAGGGGTATTTATACTCCCTTAAGCCCATGGACCTAAGGCCCATTCCATTTCTTATTTCATCTTCTAATGTCCAAGCCCGCCTTCTATTAGTTTATTTGTTTAAATCGATACTCGACACATTATAAAATAAACGGAACTTATTTTATTAATTCTTTATAAAAAGTAGGATGTTACAGTTTAAACATTTAACCTTAAACGTTTAAAGGTTTAACATTTGAATGTTAAGGGTAGGAATTTGGCTTGATCGTTTAAACTTTTTGTTCTGGACTTTTTTGTTATTTTAGAAGTTCTGAACTTCTAAACTTTTTGAACACCCAGAACTTTTAATAATTTGAATGTTTAAAGATGTTCATTTTTGGTCAGAACGTTTAAATGTTCATTTTGGTCAGAACGTTTAAAGGTCTTCAATTTTGTTCAAAACGTTTAAACGTAATATTTTAAACCATAATCAGAGCTTAATTGAATGTATTATCTCTGCAATTTCATAATCGTTTGATGAATCTAAATCCTTCTACACATCAAATCGATTGATTGAATCATCAATTTTTGTTCAATTTGAAGTTTTATAGAACTTCGACGTCGTTTTTTCAATTTTGGTTTTTGAGTTTTAAGAATTCATACTTTAAGCTTTGATTATAGTTTAGAAATTGGATGAGATAGAGTGAGAAGTTTAGAATTTGGATCAGAATCGTTTTGTAATCGATGAATTTGATCATGAACTAGTTTTTGGGTTATTCACGAAACTGCCACCGCGTGTTTTGTAATATGACCCCTTGTAAGGTCGCGTACGTAATGTATGATAAGCCATTATTGTACAATAACCCGCCCATATATATATATATATATATATATATATATATATATATATATATATATACTTATGACTTACTTGTTTGATCCCGAGCCTTACGTACCTAAGTCTTATCAACACAACTAATACATACATGGTAAAACCCATAAATATACATCACAAACTCAACTTAATTAGAACTCGAAACATTCGAACTCATGGCTAATCACAATGATCCTAATAAACAATACAAACGGTTCATTAATCAACCAACACTTACACCTACCATGTATTCATAATTCTTTAACACCAACGAATGATCGCTATATTTATATAGTAACACACTATTTGACTATTTGATTTCAGGGTCAAGTTATTCTACAAAATGAAACAAAAATGAAAAGGATGAAAAGAATTTGTAGCTACACTTATAAAACCCTTAAAAAAAACCATAACTCAAAATATAATAAAAAAACGAAAAAAGTAAAAACATAAAAATGTTTCTACCGTCTTTCTCGTTCTCATATAAAAAAAAAACACAATGGTAAGTGAAAAAAGTCGCTGTGTCTTTTAGTTTATCATTGTGTTTTGCTTTTATTTTCGTAATTAATTGTGTCTTTTTTCATTGACATTGTGTATTTTTTTCCTTTCTATTGTGTTATATTACTTAACATTGTGCTATACTTTGCGATCTATTGTGTCTTTTTTAGTTATAATTGTGTCTTTTGTTCATTTTCGTCATTGTGTCTTTGATCACACCATTGTGTCTTTTCATCAACTTTTTTTTTAATTTTTTTAAAAAAATTTTGAACGAGAATTATGGCGGAAACATTCTATTTTTTTTTTAATTTTTTCGTTTTTTATTTATATTTTGAGTTATTATTTTTTTGAATTTATTTTTAAGAGGATTTTTTTGTGGTGTCAAAAGTCCTTCTCACTTCTCATTTTTATCTTTCTTTGTATTTTAACTTTACCCTTGTTTTCATCATAAATCAATAAACAAGTCTAGCTATATTGTCTTGTCTATGTTGACACTATATAACTTCGCGATTCTTACAATTGTACATTTAACTAATAACCAACATACTCATTATTATATGCATCAATATCTACGAGTCAATAATTCAGTGCAACTACTATTTCATTAGGACTTTTCATAACACTTACTGCAAGCTATGATGATGTGGTCCATCAGTTCGGTTATGCTACTACTTTACTTGTCTAATTGACATTTACAACTAAAACACCGGCCAATGTATAACTTGTATATACATAGGATATAAGATTTACTTACCTTTGCCCGTAAGATTGATTCCGTTGCTGAGTTCATCCTCCAGACCGTTGACTTCCTGTAGTCAACTCATAAGGAGTTAGCATTCAACTAGTAATCACACAACATGATTCATCAAGCATGTTAAATCCCACCCTTTTGACCCGTTAATGCAATCACCTGAATTGCTCTATATGCACGTACTTGACTCGTTTCTCACACTCTATTAAGTGTAATATAGCTAAAGCACGTCCCCACCTGATTTTTCTATGATTTTATACAATTCCTCAATGAACAGGACAGATTCACAAATAACTTCAGTCAATGTGCTTGCTGTATATTACGGCTAACCATTTTAATGCACGATTTTGACTCACTTCCAATCTGAATTAGTTTATTATGTTCAAATATGAAACGTAGAATGTCAAAAGGGCTTTTCAAGCATATATAATGCACATTCACCCCATTAATCTATGATTATTACCCAACTTTGTTTCTTCATACATTTAAATTCAAGGGTTCTATCTATTCCTCGATCAAATCATCTTTGGTTATATGATAAGAACCGAAAATAATAACTTGATTACTGAAATTGAAATGGATAGTGATACGATTCGAGATGGGTGATCTCCAGATTACAAGGTTAACAAACCCTAATTTTAATAATTAAAACATCGATACTGAAAAAGAAAAGAAAACCTACTATTAATAATACTATTTCTAATTAAACAGTTACCAAAATAACTCCTCCACTAAATTAGCCCCCACTCTTTGTTTTCTTCTTTTTCCCGCTCACTAATTCCCCTTTATTCGGGATTGTATCAATACTTCCGGCCAGGACAAACGACTTGTCCTCAAGTCCGGTATGATTAAACTAAAGGGCTCGATAGTGAGATTACGAAAAGTAGCAGTCTGCAAAGCATCTGTTGGCATTCCCTGTAGCTTATACTTCTTACCATTGATTGTGAACATCATGAACATTTGCTTCCAATTTTCCTGAACTGTGTTAAGGGTGGCTAACCATTATATACAGAGTACGACATCAGCCCCCCCCCCCCCCCAAGGCAAATGGGCAAAAATCTTGGGATACTTGGAGGTCAGAAAGTTGCAGTGAGAGATCCTTACAAACCTGGTTGCATTGGATGATATCACCATTTCCAATTTGAACACCGAAGGGAGTGATCAACTGCGTGATGATTTTTAGTTCTCTAATCAAGGTGTCTGATATGAAGTTATGTGTAGATCCGCTATCTATTAGAACCAGAACTTTAATAATGCCCAACACACCATGAAGTTTCATGGTCAGTATAGGAGACTGACCAAATACCGCATTGAGGCTAATCTCAGCCATTTCAGGAGGGTATTTTTGTTCTGAAATGCTCATTCCCTCTCGATTATGCTCATCTCCCTCATCAGCAATCTCTAACAGTTTGAAGGTGCCCGTTTTGCACCTGTGACCTAGTGAAAATTTGTCACCGCACCTATAGCATTCTTCTCTCGCATATCGTGCTTGTTTTTCGAGGTCATAGACACGAGGTTGTAGCTGGTCCGCGGTTGAAGGTTTTATCAAATCAGACGGTTTATTATTGGATCTCAAAGGTTTTAAATTCGAATTGTAGCTGGTCCGAGATTAAACCCTTTTCAGCCAGTGTATGACTGATTTTAGATTCGTATTCAAGAGCTAAACTCATGGCTTTGAAGACGGTTTTAGGTTTATGGATTCTGACATCGGTTTTGAGTTCTTCTTTAAAACCAATGAGACAAACAGCTAGAAGGCAATGTTCTGGCCAATTGGTAACTAAGGAGGATCTTTTTCAAATTCTAAACGGTACTCTTGCACAATACCGGTTTGTTTGATACTGCAGAGGTGCTCATCCGGGTTTTGAAATTCTGCAGGACCAAATTTTTTTTGAAGGGCATGAACTAGATCCTCCCAAAACTCGATTTCCCGATTAGTTGAAAGCCACGAGTAAAAATCCAATGCGTCTCCTTCCAAGTACATTGAAGCCACATCGACCTTTTTTTCCTCGGGTTGTTGTAGTAACGAAAATATTTTTCAGCTTTGAGTACCCACCCACGAGGGTCCCCATCACTGAATGTTGGGAAATCAATTTTATTGTAGGGGCGGTAACGGCCATGATTGCTTCCCGATGAATCTTCATCATCTAATATGCTAGACCCCCCGTTGGATTTCTTCTTCTTCTTGTCGCGTGCTTTCAGAACATCGACTTCAGTTTGCAAGGATTCCATGGAGGCTGCGATGGCTGCCAATTGGATAGCCACAAGGTCAAGGTTCGTTTGGTTTGGGTATGACGTACTCTGGGTTTGAGGAGCCATTTTGTTTCAGAGTTTAGTTGCGAAAATGGGAATTCAAGGTTGGATTTGGAGTTGCGAAGATTGAGATTTTCCCGGCAATGGAACCAAATGATAAGAACCGAAAATAAGAACTTGATTACTAAAATTGAAATGGATAGTAACCCGATTCGAGATGGGTGATCTGCATCATCTTTAATTCTACAAATTATGGTCATGGGTGATTAGCAAATACACAAATAAACAAGGAAGACATAGTTAATCATAAATCTTAGCACACAACATCCTTATTCACTACTTTGATCATTGTTCAACTAACCATTACCAAACTAGGGTTATGGAAACCACCTTGATCTTCTTGAACATTTAATCTTGATCAATGGTCAACATGCAATTGAAGAAATTCTATGGTAATACTTGAATCCTTCAACAGTGTCTCGTTTAGGTAAATGCAATCAACGTATCCAATCAGTGATATCAAATCTTGTATATCATGTCAACCTATTGAGCATTTTAACACGTGACATTTGCTAACTTTTGCCTTATTTTTGTTCACCATATACTTCTGGTCAAACAATTACTCATCCATCCAACAATAAATTAGTCATCTGTCACAAGTCTTAAATTGGTCACAACTTAATTCAAGCACCCTTAAGATTTACAGTTGTATAAAACTATCATGGGATCACTAATGGATTTTATCCAATTACCATGTCTTATATATCATCAATATTTTCAACATTGACTTTACACAGCACATTAATGAAACATCCTCCTTAAAATTCATTGTAACAAAAAAATTTAAGTTACAGCCATCAATTTATATTCAAATGAAGTCTCTACTTCGTATTCTTTTGTTAATGTGATGGCTCTCATTAATTTAAGTCCAACAACGATAAAACTTTTCTTTGCTTTTTGTTCACAATTCTCAATCTTATATACAAGATTATCCTACAAAGATACATTTTCTACAATTTAAACAATTTCTTCTCGTTTACTTAAAATTTCAACATGATCGCATTGTGATCGGATCATTAAGAACACAGTCGGAGCAAGTTAATCGACAATAAATCTTATACACTTTATTACTTCTATCTTTTCAAGTATTTAATTAAATAACTCAAATCACTTACTTAGGGCTCCACGTTCATTTCCATTGAACCATCATTTCTATTTAAGCTCATCATCCGTACATCTAGAACAATTGTTTCAAAATCATAATATGTTGTCTCGTCCCTTGATCATCATCCTTCACTGATTGTGTTGGTATAATGGCATTATCAAATCTTGACTCGATGTGAAATCTGTACTTATATCACAATCAAACAATTTGCATACAACCTTATGTTCACTAACAATTAGTCCGCTACCTCAACGCCCGTAACATGATATATATTATATTATATAAATTTCAAAAATTTACCATATATAGTTACCAAATCCTCTTACACTTAATTTCTGTATGCATAATTATAGCCCACTACAAGGTCACATTGACACCATCTGTTTTGCCATTCCACTTGCGAGGTGAAAGAGTCAACACATTGTCCGAATGCCTTCTTGTCGTTGCTACATGTCTCAAATCATATGCTTCATTTTCTGTTTTCTTCTTTTTTGTTATTATTAATTAATTTTTTTACCAACAAAATTTTAATTGCCTTCATTTCATTACAATTCATGTTATTCTTCTTTTCTCTCGCAAGGTTTACGACCTCTTGTTTCCTCTTTTCATCATTCTATTCCACTTATATAAATTTCATGAATATGAAATCAGATTACACACAATATATGACATAGACATCACAACATAATCTCAATAGATCAACCTTCTCATAAAGCTCTTATTATATATTTATTTATTTTATCCCAATTAAATAGTTTATACTACTTGTGAGGTCCAATACCTCAAAACCGCCATCGATTTGTAAATTTCTCATTACAAGTTATATTTGACAAAGCCTTAATATGTTTAGCAAATTACTAAACTCTTTCGTTTACTCCCGTGTGAAATTTAGCAGTTCATTCTCTGACTACGATCCCTCATCAGAGGTCGCAACACCTTTGTCAAGTTTGGTTAATTGATACCAAAATCACCATTTAGTTCATTAATAAAATCTGCATTCTTATTATTTTGTGAAGTTTCAATACATGTCAAACGCTTCATTTTCAAAACCAAAAATTTTATTTAAACCCCCTTTGTGAAGTTAAAACATATTATCTTTTCATAACAATCAAACTATTTGTTAGGGCATGAATTTTATGCTGAGGATCCATTATCCTTTACTATCTTATAGATAGATTATCCTTAAGATATGTTTCAAGATATGAAGGATCAAGGATCCTCGATATTATTTATTTACCATTTGAATGGTGATGTGTTAGCCAGGTATAATGACTTTATGACTCGGTCTATCGTGTATTTTGCTACAAGGTACCTGCAGCACGTGGTCAAGACTGAGCTAGTGGGAGAAGTAGCGGATTTATAGGATCTCTTGTTGAGTCATCGATAACTGAGTACTAAGGATATGTTATTCTTGAAGACGCGCTTGGATCAATTATCCTTCTGAAGAATTCTCTAGCTAAGCCTGGATCCAAGATCCTTAGTCAATATGGCTATTAACAGATAATTTTTACATGAAGATTGATGCTAATAGCTGCAACGGCTCCTAGACCTAGTCTACCACTTATCTCGCTATGGAGCTTCAATAAGCACGTGGTCAAACAACATGATGGAAGAGAGTGGAAGACTAGCGAGTTTTTAGGACCTAGTGGTTAATTAGTTAATTTTGTTTCCTTTATAAACATTGAGTTGTGATCAACCCTAGGAGACTCACGTTTCACTAGTTTACTACTGCATATTTTTAGCTCACAAGTTCTCTGTAATCTCACACACACTTAGCTCGATTGTAATCGTTGATCAACAACTCCAACCATTGTAACCCTTTTTTGTGATTAATAAAGTGGTGATCGACGAGTTGTCATCACCTGGGGTTTTTTTTCTTTTGATCTGAACAAGATCAAAGGGATTTTCCTCGCAACAAATCACGGTGTTCATCTCCATTTCATTCATATATACGTTGTTACCATTTTAGCATTAGACCTCACATTACAAATTTGGATACATTATCCTTAGCAAATTTTTATCCAAAACAATTTGGCGCCCACCGTGGGGCAATTGGTGCTATAATCAAGATTATTTCCTATCAACTTTCAACCTTTCATACCAATATTACTATCAATGGCCTCTCAATCAACCTCTGCTTCATCAACCATGCCGTCATTAGTTCCTCATTCATTGAGGACTTTGCCACCGATGCCTCAGCCAATCACGGGAGCATAACGGCCTGCTGCTGCTGTAAACAAGACGCAACTGCCAGTCTTTTAGAGCTGGAAAACCGCCGCTGCCGCGCCGGTGGTTAATACTAACAGTGATGCTTCATCTATGTTTTCGCAGGTTAAAGCATATATGGAGCAGCAGAACAAGACCAACCAGAGGATCCTTCGTGAGATAGAAGATCTCAAGATGACTAAGAGGCCAGCGGAGGATCACACTCCTCTGATGCCTAGGATGCTGGATTTCACCAGTCCAGGATCCATGGCTCAGTTCTCGCAAGGATCATCTATCCTTCAACAAGGGTCCATGGGTCAACAGACTCAAGGATTTTCGTTATTTCAGCCAGGATCATCTATCCTTCAACAAGGGTCCCTGGGTCAGCAAACCCAAGGATCCCCATACTTCCAACAAGGGTCATCCATCCTTCCACCAGGATCCTCTGGGTTATATCACCAAGGATACTATAATTCCCAACCTCAAGGATCCTTCTTTCAGAATCAAGGATCCTCAGGAGTTCAACATCAACGATCCTCCGAAGTCCATGAAGGAGATATAATCCCCATGCAGACCATAGCTTCTGGAGGACCAACTCCTATAGCAGACTCTTCTTATCCCAGCTACTCATCCGGGATGCCGACCTTCACTCAGCAAAGAGGTAACTTGTATGATCATATACCCTTAGATGCTAACCATGGTTCCATGCAGGATGCAGGTATTAACCAAGCTATGGCTAAGGAACTACAAAAGCTCAAGGATATGATATCCAGTGTTCCCGGGGTGATACGTCCAATCCCCGAAATACGAGAGGGAAGCCACAGGTCATCCAGATTTGCTCCACCTATCTATGATGCTGAAATCCCGAAGCGATTCCAGACCCCCAACATGAAGACTTACGATGGGACCACTGATCCTGAGGAGCATGTGGCACAACACAGAGAAAGGATGGAAATCAATCCTATTCATGAGAGACTCAAGGAAGCCTGTCTATGCAAGGGCTTTAGATCCACACTGACAGGATCAACGTTAAATTGGCTGCTAAGTCTTCCTCCCTTTTCAGTTCCTTATTTTTCACACTTAGTTAACTTGTTCAACAATCAATTTTCCTGTAGTATGAAATTTGAGAAGTTAACTAGTGATTTATACCGAGTTATCCAATCAAGTGATGAATCCCTTAGGGATTTTGTTACGAGGTTCGACATGGAAGCTCTGAAAATCCCTAATCTTGACATGGCTACGGCTGTTGAAGCCTTCAAGATGGGACTTTAGAGGGGCTCCCCCTTTTATGATGATCTTGTGATGACTCCTTGCAGGTCTCTAGATGAAGTAAGGAACAAAGCACTAAGGTTTATACGGCTGGAATATGACAAAAGGATCCAAAAAAGATTGGGGACTCAGACAAAACAAGAATCCCCTGATAAGAATAAAGGATCCTCGTATAGGAACAACAACTCAAAGCCGTACATCAAGTTAAACATCAAAACGTACGAGCAGTCGAAGAAGGAGATGATGATGAAGATTATCCCTGCATCTCTGAATATTGCTTTTCCGTAGATACCCATGGTTTGATTTGTGCCATGAAGGATCTAGGGGAGAAAGCAAGATGGACCCGAAAAAACGAGAAGACAACCACCTTCAAAGACAAGTCTAAGTGGTGTGCCTTCCACAAAGATTTTGGCCATATGACGGATGAGTGCATTGGATTAAGGAGAGACGTTGGATACCTCCTGAGTAAGGGCCACTTCAAATAACTTTTGGGTAGAAAAAGTCCAAGATCTAGGATTTTGAAGATCTACCACAAAAGGCAACACCACCACCACCAGATGCGCATGTGATTAACTTTATCTCCAGGGGCGTGGAGTTATTTCAAAGTTCCTCTCCTGCAACCAAGGCCTTCGTTGAAGACGGCGAGAAAGAACCAATAATTGCTACTACTCGAATAACTGATAAGAGAATCTTCTTCGATTCGAGTATCCAGGATCCTCACCAGGATAAACTGGATGCACGAATGGTCAATTTTATCTATGGAGGATCAGACATATGTGGAACTTCCTTCTCCGCAGCAAAAAGGCTCGCCAAAGAGATCAAGTTGGATAACGAAGACAGACTAATAGTATCCACCACTTTGACGACAGATAAAAGGATCTTCTTCGATGATGAAGACAAACTAAACATACAGGATCCTCACCATGACGGTTTGATTATTACTTTATTTATCGCTAACCATTATGTACGCATGATCCTAGTTGACGGTGGGAGCTCGGTCAACATCATCCAGCATGATGTCCTTAAGAAGATGAACATAACAGATTCGGAGATCATCCCTAGAACATCAGTGCTAGTCGGTTTCAGTGGAGAAACCAAGAAGACATTGGGGGACATCAACCTCCCAATTTATATTGAAGGGTTAAATTCATATAAAAAATTTTGTGTTATTGATAACCTTTCTTGTTGCAATGTTATTCTAGGTAGACCCTGGCTGCATGGAATGAAGGCGGTGGCCTCAACTTACCACCAATGCATCAAACTACCTACTCCATGGGGGTTGTGAAAATAGTTGGTGATCAAGCGGAGGCCAAAGACTATTATTCTTCGTCGATGAAACCGGCAGCCAAGCAAACAATAGCATAACAACCACAGAAACATCCTAGGGACGTACTGGAAGCTTGGGAGAAAGACGTGAAAGAAGTATCCTTGGACCCCGAGGATCCAGATGTAAAGGTATTCATAGGATCCAGTATCCCCAGCAAGATTGAGGAGGATTTGATATCCTTCTTAGGGAGAAGAAAATCTACCTTTGCCTTTAAACATTCAGACATAACAGGTATTTCAAAGGAGGTAATTACTCATAAATTAGGCCTTGATTTATCTGTTAAACCCGTCCATCAGAAGCAAAGAAAATTCGCTCCTGAAAGGAACAAGATCATACAAGAAGAAGTTGAAAAACTTCTTATGGCCGGTATGATCAGAAAGGTTAAATATCTTAGATGGTTGGCTATTGTGGTTGTTGTTTCAAAAAAGAATGGAAAGTGGAGGGTGTGTGTCGCTTTTACAGATTTAAACGAGGCATGCCCCAAGGATCCTTTCCCGTTACCATATATAGACTCCATGGTGGATGCAACGGCAGGGCATGAGATGCTTACCTTTATGGATGCTTCCTCTGGATTTCAATAAATTCAGATGGAACCATCTGATCAAGAGGATACGTCATTCATGACTCATACCGACATATACTGTTATATCGCTATGCCATTTGGACTAAGAAATGCAGGAGCAACATATCAAAGACTGGTCAACATGATGTTTAAGGATCAGTTGGGCAAGACTATGGAAGTATACATAGACAACATGGTGGTAAAGTCAAGGAAAGCTGAGGATCACCTTAGAGACCTTGAAGAAGCATTCAATATCCTCGACCAATAAAACATGAAACTGAATCCGTCAAAATGCCATTTTGGTGTTAAGGCTGGAAAGTTTCTAGGATATATGGTGACCAAAAGAGGGATAGAAGCAAGCCCTTAGCAGATAGAAGCCATCATCAACTTGAAGTCTCCTGCAAATGCTAAAGATGTACAAAGGTTGACAGGAAGAATAGCTACTCTCAACAGATTCATTTTCAGATCCTCTAAGAAGTGCAAAGATTTCTACGACATTCTCAGGAAGAATAAGAAGTTTGAGTGGATGGAAAAGCATGAGGCTTCACTCAAAGCCTTACAGGATTACTTATCCTCAGCTCCAACTCTAATGAAGCCTGTGGATGGAGAATCCATATATCTCTACCTAGCTGTTTCAGGTAATGCTGTAAGTGCTGTCCTTGTGAAGGATCATGAAGGTGAACAACATCCCGTCTATTATGTAAGTAAGGGTCTTTTAGATGCAAAATCCAGGTATTCTCATTTAGAAAAATTAATTCTTGCACTTATTATGGCTTTTACTAAATTGAGACATTACTTTGAGACTCATACTATTATTTTGAGAACTAATTATTCTGTTAAGAATGTCCTTAGAAACCAGAGTTATCAGGTAGAATGGCCAAGTGGGCTGGGAAACTGAGTGCATATGATATTCAGTACGAGCCAAGAACATCCATCAAGTCACAAGCACTCACGGACTTTGTGGCTGATTTCAGTAGCGACATGCAGAAAGAAGCTGACTTGGAGGTCCAACAACTAGAAGAAACCAAGGATCCTTGGACACTCTTCACTGATGGAGCTTCAAATGTAGGAGGAATAGGATTAGGGATCCTACTGAAATCGCCACAGGGGGATATATTACCCCAGTCTATAGCCTGTGAATTCCAAGCAACGAACAATGAAGCAGAGTATGAAGCTCTGATTGCAGGTTTGCAATTAGCTAAAAGCATGAGGATCAGGTATCTTCAAGTATATAAAGATTCATTATTGATTGCTAACCACTTTAACGGCTCATATGCTGTTAAAGGTGAAAAACTAATCAAATATCTAGATATTGTGAAAGAATTAGCAAAATCCTTTGAATTGTTTAGTATTATACAGGTACCAAGGAAGAAAACGCTGGGGCAGATGCCTTGGCAAATTTAGCCTCATCTTTGAAGATTCCAGAAGACTTGAAAATCCCAATCATTCACATTCTCTCGCCAGCAATAGGAGAACAAGAAGTTGGGGAGATAACAAATGATAAAGAAATTGTACTTTGGGATCCATTATCCTCGAATTACCAAGGATCATGGATCCACCCAATCAAGAAGTACATTCAAACTGGAGAAATTCCAAATACATAGAATCCCAAGTCTTTCAAACTAAAGGTATCACAATACGTTCTATTACATGATATGCTATACATGAAATCTCTTGCAGGACCATACTTGAGGTGCATCGAGGATCCTGAGATCCAAGAAGTACTCAAGGACTTCCACGAAAGAGATTGCGGCAACCACACAGGTGGAAGAGCATTATTTTCCAGGATACTCAGGACCGGATACTTTTGGTCGACAATGAAAAAGGATGCAATGGAATATGAAAGGAAATGTGATGCTTGTCAAAGACATGCAAATATCCTTCATCAGCCAGCTGAACCCATGTATCCTATATCCTCTTCATGGCCTTTCATGAAGTGGGGCATGGATATTGTAGGCAAGCTACCAAAGGCACCAGGTGGAAAGGTCTTCATGCTTGCTATGACTGACTACTTCTCCAAATGGATTGAAGCAGAAGCAATTGTGCAAGTCCGAGAAAGGGAAGTTATATCTTTTATTAAACGATTTGGTATCCCTTCTGAAATAAGATAATCATCAACAACTTAAAGAAGAAGTTAGGATTGAAGCAGAAGATTTTGTATCCCTTCTGAAATAAGATAATCATCAACAACTTCTGAAATAAGATTGAAGCAGAAGATTTGGTATCCCTTTTGAAATTGTTTGTGACAATGGTTCCCAGTTTATCGGGAATAGAACCACTAACTTTTGTGACAGTTGGGGCATCAAGATGATTACTTCCACACCGGTTCACCCTCAAGCTAACGGCCAAGCGGAGTCTAGTAATAAGATAATCATCAACAACTTAAAGAAGAAGTTAGGATCCAAGAAGGGAAAGTGGGTCGAAGAGTTACCTTATGTTCTTTGGGCCGACAGGACAACACCCAAGAATGCAACGGGCCAAACACCCTTTTCATTGGTGTTTGGATCAGAAGCAGTAATCCCTACAGAGATGGTGGTTCCTATAGCAAGAACAAGCATCCGTGATCCTGAGGCCAATGAAGAAATTCTTCTCGAAGACTTAGACACCATTGAAGAACTCAGAGACCTAGCCAAGATCAGAATGGCAGCTTATCAACAAAGGGTAGCTGGGGCATACAACAAGAATATAAGGATCAGAAGATTTCAAGAAGGAGACTTAGTCTTGAGGAAAGCCTTTCACAACACGACCAATCCGGATGATGGGAAATTAGCACCCAAATGGGAAGGTCCTTATCTGATCGAGTCGGAGGCAGGAAAGGGGGCATATCATTTGCTCACAATGGAAGGCAACATGTTACCAAGAACATGGCATGCTATCCACCTCAAGAAGTACTTTTTCCGATTAGGATCAAGTATCATGTGAGGATCTATTATCCTTAAGAGGATCAAGGATCCCCAAAATTTATAATATCTATCTGATTACTTATTCTTTTCAATTTCCTATTATTAATCCAGGATAATATATTATCAACAATTTGTTTCTTCCAAGTTTTCAGTATCAATGCAGGATATTAATAAGATGTGTAATAACCAAGAGGTTGGCCACCTCTCCTTTACATTCAAGGTACTTTACTATTTCCCTTGGCCTAGCCCATGATTTTGAATCCATAGAACTTTGTCTTTCGTGATGAACTTAGAAAATCTGTTGCAAACAACTTATAACGTTAACTAGGATCAAACCCATTAAGCTGGGGACAAGCCCAAATAATAAATTGGGGACAAGCCCGTGAAACTGGGGACAAGCCCGTGTACTGGGGACAAGCCCGTGAACTAGGGAGAAGCCCAAAACTGGGGACAAGCCCAAATATGGATGTTAACTAGGGACTCGCCCAAACCGGGATTTAGCCCAAACATGAGATAACGTGAAAATGTTATAAACCGGTGGTATGGTACGTCTACCACGATTAGATATGACCCCCGATGGTCATATCCCCTAAGGTTTAAAGGTTTTCATCTTTCTTATGAATTAGAGTTTCTACATTCTCGCCTGTAGCGCACGTTATCCAACATGTAGTCCGGGGCATCGGGACCAGTACACGCTTAGTGGCTGACAATTTCGTTGTCTTCGGCTATATCAAGGATCCTACAATTTATGGTACCATACCACCGGTTTATAACGTTTTCACGTTATCTCACGTTTGGGCTAAATCCCGGTTTGGGCGAGTCCCCAGTTAACATCCGTATTTGGGCATGTCCCCAGTTTGGGCTTGTCCCCAGTTTTGCGCTTGTCCCTAGTTCACGGGCTTGTCCCCAGTACACGGGCTTGTCCCCAGTTGCACGGGCTTGTCCCCAGTTTATTATTTGGGCTTGTCCCCAGCTTAATGGGTTTGATCCCAGTTAACGTTATAAGTTGTTTGCAACAGATTTTTTAAGTTCATCACGAAAGGCAAAGTTCTATGGATTCAAAATCCTAAAGTTATTTCTTCAAGGATCATTGAAGGTTCAATACTTATGGTAACTTAGGTCTACCTAGACCTTATGGTATGGTTTATACTAATGAATTTACGTTGTATTAGCTGCAATAATTTTGAACATTTTAGTTTAAAAGGTTATCCCTTTGAGGATATTTATTATAAAAACTTTTATCACTTTTTAAGGATATTCTATCCTACAGCTTGTTTTTTAAGAATATTCTATCCTAAATATTTTTCGTAAGGATATTTTATCCTAAAACTTTTTGCTAGAGATTGTTGTTTAAAACATTCAACTAGATTAAATATGTATCAAACTAACTTTCAGAATAATAAGTAACAAACAGATAGTTAAAAGTTTTATATTATTTAATATAAGTCACTAGGAGTTATCTAAAATCCTTAACCCGGACTTCACCATGCAAAAGATGGACCATCCACCCGGGTTAAGTAAGTAGTACTAATTGTTCATAAGTGCAGGAAAATTAAAAACAGGGGCACCAAAGGTTTCATCCCCACAAACAGAGGATCCATCCACCTTTGCTACCCCCCGCAAATTGTCTTAAGGATCATGGATCCTTTACCCTAGTTACTACTGTCTATTACAAACCATAGTTATTGTTCATAAAAACAACATAAAGCAAAATAAAGAAAACGGGCTCGGGCCTTGTCTTCTGTATCCTTCATCGCCCGTTTATGCAGTTGTTTCACCCTCCACCGCTGCTTCATTTCTTCCATCAGCTTCACCCGCATCCTTCACTCCGCTCGTACCTGCTCCACCTGCATCATCCATCTCACCTTCTTCTTCGTCCTCACCTCCACCCAAGTCAGTCAAAGCTTGCTTCCACTGCGCGATGTCCCATAAGGATCTGTCAAAGGCTGGAGCTTCAGTCACCAGCTTGATTCTGGCCTGGAGAACTGACTTTGCTGCCCAAATCTTTGATTCGTTGGTAGCACGGTTGATCTTATCCATCATTTGGACCGCAAGTGTGGATGCGTGATCCTCTGCTTGTTTCTTCTCTTTGGTCATTTTGGAGAGGGCCTTATCTTTAGCAGCAACCATGAACCTCAACGCAGCAAGGGTTTCTTCGTACTCTCCAACAATCTTGTCATGATGGCTTCGAGCAGAATTGATGGCCTATAAAAGAAAATAGGATAAGCTTAGAAGAATACTTGAACAATAAAGATTGAAAGAATAAAGGATCCTTACGGTCGAAAGCATTTCCAGAAGCTGTTTCTCGGTGTCAAAGGGGTTCTCTGGATCTGAGCTCTTCTTCCTCTTTTCTCCTGACATGGCTCGGGTTGTGATTGGACAAGGCTCGGACACTGGAGTTGGTTTCGGGGTCTCCTTCTTGTGAACATGCAGTCGATATCTTCAAGGGAGAACTTGGATGCGGACTTTCCTGACTTTTGAGCACCTGTAAACAATAATTCGCAGATAAGTTTTCAATTATTTCTTCTTTTATTGATATTAAAATTCATAATCCTTACTTGACATGTTTGACTCTGAGTTTGACTCCTGAAAAGCTTCGATAAACTTGGCTTGAAAGGTTCTGATTGTAGGATCCAGTGATAAGAATTTCTCAACTCTCTCTTCGACTCCAGGAAGCTCAGACAGTAAAGCAAAATTTTCAACTGCGTAAGAAAAGAAAAATATTAATAGAAGAATCAAGTATCCTATTATTACAACCTAAGGATCCTAGATCCTACCCTTCTGCATCCACCTTTTAGGAAGATCGGCTCCACCCGGAATGGAATCCCTTTTTACAAAGAAAAATTGGTTCCTCTAGAGGGTACCATTCAGAGTAACCTTGGAGATAGGAATCACTTGTCGAGGTTTCTATTTAAAGACAAAGCGTTTAGATCCGTGTGTAACCAGGTTGTACAAGTATGATAACTCCGCCAAGCCGAACTCGAAAGCCTCCTCTTCGATTATCCTCTCTATGGTATGAAGGACTCTCCACAACATCAGCATGGTTTGGATGTAACTGATTCCCGACAAGGTAAAGAATCTTTGGGTGAAATCAGGAAAGGGATACGTAAAGCCTATGAGAAATGGTTGGGCTGGAAAGCAAACCCAGTTTTTTGATATGCTATCACTGCGGGCTAGAGAATCGAAGGGTCGGAAAACTGTGTTGGCCGGAAAGTGTGATCGGATTTCGTCAATATCTGGATCTGTGAACTTACAGATCTCGAAGGAAGGGGCTTGAAGGATACCTTGCGAGTAGAGATCACCGGGCTCGGTATGATTGAAAGAAGAAGAAGAAGAGGATACAGAAACAGTCGACATATTGAAAGAAAAATAAAAAAAGGAGAAAGAAGGATACCTGAAAGATGGCTGGATGTGTGGTTATAAGAG
This sequence comes from Bidens hawaiensis, assembly GCF_021521415.1. Lineage (NCBI taxonomy): Eukaryota > Viridiplantae > Streptophyta > Magnoliopsida > Asterales > Asteraceae > Bidens > Bidens hawaiensis. The sequence goes on along the minus strand of NW_027506355.1, from coordinate 31,990 downwards.
GGTTATGATCATCGCATATATAGGCGGCGTATAATTATTGTTTATTAATAATAACCGCCTGACACATGTCTAATCATCTTCTTTTTTGCAGGGATTTGAAATTCAAAATGACAGCTGTGTTACACAATCACCCGCCATTTTGGGGGGCAATTGTTAGGGCATGAATTTTATGCCGAGGATCCATTATCCTTGACTATCTTATAGATAGATTATCCTTAAGATATGTTTCAAGATATGAAGGATCAAGGATCCTCGATATTATTTATTTACCATTTGAATGGTGATGTGTTAGCCAAGTATAATGACTTTATGACTCGATCTATCATGTATTTTGCTACAAGGCACCTGCAGCACGTGGTCAAGATTGAGCTAGTGGGAGAAGTAGCGGATTTATAGGATCTCTTGTTGAGTCATCGATAACTGAGTACTAAGGATATGTTATTCTTGAAGACGCGCTTGGATCAATTATCCTTCTGAAGAATTCTCTAGCTAAGCCTGGATCCAAGATCCTTAGTCAATATGGCTATTAAAAGATAATTTTTAAATGAAGACTGATGCTAATAGCTACAACGGCTCCTAGACCTAGTCTACCACTTATCTCGCTATGGAGCTTCAGTAAGCACGTGGTCAAACAGCACGATGGAAGAGAGTGGAAGACTAGCGAGTTTTTAGGACCTAGTGGTTAGTTAGTTATTTTTGTTTCCTTTATAAACATTGAGTTGTGATCAACCCTAGGAGAGTCACGGTTCACTAGCTTACTACTGCATATTTTTAGCTCACAAGTTCTCTGTAATCTCACACACACTTAGCTCGATTGTAATCGTTGATCAACAACTCCAACCATTGTAACCCTTTTTTGTGATTAAAGTGGTGATCGACGAGTTTTCATGACCCGGGGTTTTTTTCTTTTGATCTGAACAAGATCTGAGGGTGTTTCCTCGCAACAAATCACGGTGTTCATCTCCATTTCATTCATATATTCGTTGTTACCATTTTAGCACTAGACCTCACATTACAAATTTGGATACATTTTCCTTAGCAGATTTTTATCCAAAACACTATTGTCTTAAAACATAATATAATAACATCATAACATTCTTCTCAAAATATCAGCCTCTTCAGTCCAATGCCATGTGTCTCCCTCTAGCTAGCTGCCTTAGCCTATTTACCTGGTGCATACTAAAAGTCAGCTACGCTGAGAGAGTTCTAGTTAATCGGGCAACATACATTACATACACTTACTTTCATTTATGCATCCAAAGATACATATTATATACTTGACCTGTTTGTGTTGAGTCAAAGATTTGACCAAAATGAGATATATGAAAGATTGGAATCTTCTCAACCTCCTCAGAATTCGCTAAGTATGGATCCGGGCACACCTTAGACCTCCGAGCAAGCTTTTACTTAGCCGGATACGATATTTTGTCTATCGGGCAAGGTTATCTTCAAGTAGTCTTCTTTAGTGGATATTCGAGCAGGGTTTGCAAATTAGTGCATTGCTGGGCAAGGTTCACTAGTTTATGTAAATCCGGGCAAGGTTCACTTTATCAAGCAAGTCTGTTCTTCATAGCCAAGTAAAGTTCACTCCCGAGTAAGCTTTTGGCTAACCAAGTCCATGAAGCCAAGTGATTGGAAGATCGGGCAAGGTATTCATTAATAATAGTGTTCCGAACAAGCTTGATGATTTAATGTAATATCTTTAAGTAATATCGGGCAAGGTTCAACTCAAGCAAGGAACAGTACTGCCGAGTACACTTTGCTAATAAGTTATTTTATGGCAAGGAGTTGAATGGACCATTGAAGAACAAGGTTGCTCGTAAGGGTTTGTCGGGTAAAGTATGGCAAAGTCAAGAAGACTGAAGTCTACCCGGTAAGTATTTTACTTGGTAAAATACTCTTCAAGTAAAGTCTACCCGGAAACTGATCCCGAGCACACTTCTATGTTACCAAGTTGTGAAGGATGGTAGAGTACACAGCCTACTCGGAAAATGAAGATTGATGCAAAGCCTACCCGGAAGACTTGTTTTACACTTAGAATATTTTATGATTATGTAATTTGAATATGTATTAATGTTTGGTGTTTTCTAGAAGGAATGACAGCTGTCCTAGGTTGGCAGGCCTATAAATAGAATGTTTTAGGGTACGTCGCCTAGCGGATCAGCTACGGATTTGAGCCTTTACACTTTTTTTGGATAAGAAAGAATATTTTCTTGAAAGTGACGGCCGTCCTAGGATTCGTACGGAAAAACCTTCCTTCAAGAAACCCTAAATAGATTATCGTTTGTATGATTGATATTATATAAATGGAAATCTTTTGAGTGAATCTTGTTCGTGTTGGTTACCTTTGAATACTGATTAGGCAACCGTATGTTTGTTATTGATTCCGCCTTTAACAAACGGTAATCTTTCTAAATATAGCAACCCGTCATTAACTCTCTTGTCGACACATCTATTTGTGTGAGTTATGACATGATTAACTAAGATCCAGCTGAAATCGGGGACCTGACAAGTGGTATCAGAGCTTGATGCTGCTATTTTTGGAAAGATCGTTGCTGATTGAAGATTTGAAGAAGAATGACGTAAGCAGACCACTGTTACATTGAAAAGTGACGTCAGCAGCTCTGTTCTTCATTTTTCTTCCAGATCTACAATCATTTGGTGTTTTCTCTTCCTTATTCTATTTAAAGTTTTAATTTTTACATATAAATCTTGTTCTAATCGCATTAGACAACTCAGATCTGAATAAACGGTTTTCAGATCTGATTATTTTTGAACTCTGTTTTACAAAGAAATTACTTTTGATTTCACAAAATGCTGGTTACAAGGAACAAGAGGTGTCTACTAACAAGATTCCTAGACTGTATGGACAGGAAAATTTCACAAAATGGAAGGTCTTGTTTGAAGCAGCCGTTTGCTACAATGATGTTGATATGTGGAATTCCATCAAGAATGGTCCACAAGGGGAAGTTGAAGAAGGTGCAAATCCGGCAGCAACTGCTGTTGTGAGAGAAAGGACGAGAAAAGTAGATGACAAGGCTTTAGCTATGTTGAAGCTAGGTCTGTCTTGGGAAATACTTACCAAGGTTGCACATCATCCCAATGCCAAGGCAATGTATGATGCAATACTTGAAATGTTTGAAGGAAATGTTGAACTTAAAAACATCAAGAAGCAGAGATTGAAGCAGCAGCTAGAAAGATTTAAGTATAAAGAAGGAGAAAGGCTGAAGTCTATTCTGGAGAAGTTCTTATCAATAGTGAATGATCTCAGAACCACAGACTATGTCATGACTGACTTTGACCTTAATACCAAGCTGCTCAACTCTATGCCAAAGGCATAATGACTTGAAATTGGATGATGTAGTGTGATTTCTTCAAGCTGCTGAGATAGAGATAATAGAGAATGAGATGATAAAGGAGGAAAGACCCTGCTTCAGTGTATCAAATGCATTGATTGCACCTATGGGTAATCTGACTACCAAGAATCAACAGCAGATTCCTATCATTGAAGAACCTGTTGAACTTAATTCTGATACTCCAAAATCATTTGTTGGTGGTAGCACAAGTAATCATGGAAACCATCAAAGATTCAATGTGCAGCTGATTGATGATACTGATTCTGCCTCTATGGCAAGTGGAAATGTTCCTCACACTTGTGGAGGAAATGGTCAAGGCAGTGACTCACAAGCCTTGCTTTCAATGTTCACTGAGTCATATAATGCATTTGTTGCAAATAATTTAATTCACACAAGTGTAGCACAAGATGATCTTGAGCAGATAGATGCTGATGATTTGGAGGACATGGATTTGAAGTGGCAAGCATTCATGTTGGCTCTTAGAAGCAAGAGGCTTTACAACAGGACTGGTAGGTCACTCCTATCAGGTCCAAATGAAAGAATTGGTTTTGACAAGTCAAAGGACATTTGCTATAATTGCCAACAGCATGGTCATTTTGCAAGAGAGTGTAACATGCCTAGAAATTTCCAAGTGAACCAATTTCAATACCAACCAAGAAATCAGCAGCCTCAGTATCAACAGCAGACTCAATATCAGCAGAGACCGAACAACAACAACTTCAACAACAATAATCCAAACAACAACTATAATGCCAACTTCAACAATTCCAACAACAATTTTCAACCTCAAATGAACAATCATGATCAGGAGTCCCTCAGAATCAAGGTTTTCAGAGAAACAACAATCAAAACCTTCAAAATTTTCCAAACAACACTGTTCCAGCCAACCAAAACTAGATCAGAAATCAAGGAAATGTTGCTGTAACAACACAACATGAGGGTAACTTTGATTGGAGCAATCATGAAGAAGACATTGCAGATGATATCAAGAGAGCAAATGTGACATTCATGGCTATAATTGAGAAAGAAGCTGGATCAACTTCTCAGGTACATTCTGCTCCTACTATTGATTTAACTGAAGTTATCAATGAACTGAAAATGAAAGTAGGAAAGCTGGAAAGTGAGTGTTTTAAGAAACAAAGTATCATCAATGCATATGAGGCAAGTGAACTGGTGAGTGAAGAAAGAATGAAAAGTTTGGAAGAAGACTGTATAAACAGTTACAAAGCTCAGAAGAGTTTCACAACTGAAATAGATGGGTTGAAGAAAATGATTATAGAAGAAAAGGTGCTGAACACAAAACTGCAAGCTGACAATGAATTCTTGAAAAACTTGGTCTCCACTGGAAATATTTGTGGAATTCTAAACCAAGTTAAGGAAGAAGACAAGTACAAAGCAGTACCACCACCTTTCGACAACAACTTTATGCCAAAAGTTGATAAAGAGAAAAGAAATGCTTATCTACAACAATTCAAAAATGTTTTTCAAGACAAAGAAGAACTTGTGGATTTGTATAAGAATGTTGAGGTGAGTGAAGTAGAAGATTTTGTTGTGAAGAAAGATTTGAAAGAAGAAAAGTCATTTGGAGTTCAAGTCTCTGAAGATGACTTTGGGTCTGATGATTTGAATCAAGATGACTTAAGTGATTTAAGTGATCAAATCACTGATGAGGAAATCAAAGCTGCTGAAAGAGGAAGAAAATTCAAGAAGCCAGAATCCATTGACAAACTTTCAATGTATCCACCTGTCACATCAAGAATGAAGAAACAGAATGAAAGAACAAAGGGAGAACATGTGTCCTTTGACATATGTGAAAAGAAGAAGGTAAATTACAATTCTGTAAGGCCTCCAAGCCAAGAAGTATTGGAAAGGATAAAACAGAACAACAAGAAAAGGGTGAAAGAAGATGTGAATGTTGAAAACTTTATCCCAGTTTATCCTATTTTCTCTAATCATGAAGTCCTTGATATTGGAGAAGTGGAAACTATGGAAGAATATGAAAAGAGATAATAAAGACATAGAGAAAATCAAGATGAAGAACCACTGAATATGCAAAAAATTGTGTTTGTAAAGAGCAAGAATGAAAGACAAGACATCAAGATTGAGGAATTTGTCCTTTCTCAATCAACTTTGATAGTCTAAAGAATAAGAAGACTATTGGAGTCAACGAACTAAGACCAAGTGAAAGATTCAAGAAAGAAAAAGAACATGAGAAATATAAAGGAAAGGTTTGGTGCAAAAAGTGTGATGAGTATGGTCATCATACAGACTCCTGTAATGAAAGACTCAAATTCAAGCCTTTTCATGTCCCAGATGAAACAAAGTATGGATAAGACTTTGTAGCCTACAAAATGAAGTATGAAAAATACTTAGGTATGGGAAAGGTTTGTGAAGAAGAAGTTCGGAAGAATGAGAGCCAAAAGCATTCAATGAAAGCCAAGAAACATGTGGATAAACCTGTTAAAAGGGGTAAATCTCCTGTGAAGCATGTTAAAAAGGGCTCTCAACCCTTGAGAATAATCCCTAAAAAGGATACTCAATCTGTCAAATCTGATAGTTCTCAAGGATCATCAAGCAGTGAGAAGACAAGAAAGAAGGATGCATTTCCTAGAAAGAAACCAACAGAACTCACTGGTGATGAAAAGTTTCTGATGAAACATGGATTTGAACCAGAAGGATTTCTTTGGAAACCTAAGGCTGAAACCAAAGTTGAGACAGTTCCTAATGTGAGAGACTACTCTGAAAAGAAAGACTATGTAGTGAAGGAGTGTGACACTATATCAGAAGACTGTTTAAGCTCAACCTCATTTGTTAAGACCCCAAGAGAGTGTGGTTATGAAACAGACAATTCAGACAATATAGAACTCACTCATGAAGATCCAGATCCAACAACACTCACTTCCCAAGCTGTGTCTGAAACTGAATCTGATGAGCTGCAAGTTGATAAGGCTTGCACTTCATCACTCAACTAATCAAATTTTTTCTTATGTGCAGGAACAGTCCACTCCTCTGAATGACATATGGTACATGGATAGTGGTTGTTCTAGGCACATGATTTGTGACAAGAGGTCTCTTGTCAATTATGAAGAAAAGTTTGAAGGTCCTGTAGCTTTTGGTAGTGATGAAAATGGAGGAAAGATTGTTGGGAAAGGAATCTTAACAAATGGAAAAGTCTCATTTGAAAATGTGTTTCATGTTGAAGGTCTTCAGTACAATCTACTGTGTATATCACAAATGTGTGATAAGGGATACAAAGTCAGCTTTGATGATTCACACTGTTTCATTCTAAATCCTGAGTTTGTGATTCCACCTGAAATGATTATGATAATGGCACCAAGAAATGGCAACTTATATGAACTGAATATGAAAGAAGCTGTTTCAAGGGGAGGTGCATGTTTTGTTTCCAAAGCCACTGAAAATGAATCAAAATTGTGGCATAGGAAATTGTGTCATGTGAACTTAAAGAAAATGAATAGACTTGTCAAAGGTGAGCATGTCATAGGCTTACCTACAAGAGAGTTAAAATTGGAAGATCATTGTAGTTCGTGCCAAAAGGGAAAACAACACAAATCTACTCATAAGCCAAAGCTCATCAACTCAATTGATCAAGTACTTGAATTACTTCACATGGATCTCTTTGGTCCTATGAGTGTGCCAAGTATAGGGAAGAAAAGATATTGTCTGGTGATCATTGATGACTATTCAAGATATACTTGGGTTTATTTCCTAAGTACCAAGGATGAGATTGCAAAATTGAGTAAGGGTTACAATGATTGAGAATAATTTGAATAAGAAAGTTAAAATGATGAGAAGTGACAATGGTACTGAGTTCAAGAATGGAGTTATGCAAGAATTTTGTACAGAAAAGGGAATACTTCAACAATTCTCAGCTCCTAGAACTCCTGAACAAAATGGTGTTGCAGAAAGAAGAAATAGAACCTTGATTGAAGCTGCAAGAACCATGTTAGCAGATGCTAATTTACCTGTCACTTTTTGGGCTGAAGCCATAAATACAGCCTGCTATGTTCAGAACAGGGTACTTGTCAACAAAAGGCATAAAAAAATCCATATGAAATATTTCACAACAGAAACCCTTATATCAAGTTTTTCAAGCCCTTTGGATGCAAATGTTTTCTTCTGAACACTACGGATTATTTGAACAAGTTTCAAACAAAATCTCTAGACTGTTTCTTTGTAGGATATTCTACACACTCAAAAGATTACATAGTATATGTGAAAGACAATTTGAGTGTTATAGAATCATCTGAAATTATCTTTAATGAGAATCAATTCAATACAGTTGATGGTGCAGCATGGCTGTTTGATCATGAGAAGTTGATAAGGTCCTTCAAAATTTATCCTGAAGACTTTGATGACTCTTTCTACAAGACCAGTGTAATTGAAGAGAAAAAGAAGAAAACATTGGACTTGGAAGAGTTATGGAAGAAGGTTGCCAGAAAAGAAAAGGAATATACTTTTGTGAAGAATTCCTCATGTGATATTGTTGAACAAGTTCTATAAATTGATCAAGAAAACAATCACAGTCCTGAACATGATCATACTGAGATAAATCAAGACAATCAAGATGTACAGAATGATCAAGTTCAGAATGAGGGAGACACATGCAACCAAGCAAGTGAAGAAGTAGCTGCATCTACTGCAAGATTTCAAGATCTATTTCAAAGATTGAATTTAGAAAACAATGGTGCATCTACTTCAGGACAACATAATGATGAAGCACCAGAATTTCATGATGCAGAAACTGATTTGATCATTGAAGAACCAGATTTCAATGAAACAAATCTTGACACAAATCTGTCTACAGATATGATTGTACAAACTTCTTATGTGGAAAAGAATCATCCTTCTGAAAACATCATTGGAGATTTGCATGAAAGAGTTACAAGAAGTCATTCTGAAATTGCAAACATCTGTCTTTACTCCTGCTTTCTATCCCAAATAGAGCCAAAGAACATTGCTCAAGCACTGAAAGACAATAGTTGGGTGGAAGCAATGCAAGAGGAACTGGCACAGTTCAGAGACCTACATGTGTGGGATCTGGTTGATAGGCCAAGAAACAGATATGCAATAGGAACCAAATGGGGTTTTAGAAACAAAAGGGATGAAAGGGGTTTGGTGATTAAGAATAAAGCTAGACTTGTGGCACTGGGATGCCTTCAAGAAGAAGGAATAGACTTTGAGGAAGTTTTTGCACCTGTTGCAAGACTTAAAGCTATCAGTATTTTCCTTGCATATCCTGCCTCAAAGAACATTAATGTGTTCCAGCTTGATGTTAAGTCTGCATTTCAGAATGAAAAGATTGATGAAGAGGTGTATGTAGCTCAACCTCCAGGTTTTGAGGATCCAATGTATCCAAACAGGGTGTATAAGCTAAACAAAGCCCTTAATGGATTACATCAGGCTCCTAGAGCATGGTATGATGAGCTGTCAAATCATCTTCTTGAAAATGATTTTAAAAGAGGAGCCATTGACATGACACTCTTATACAAAAGAAAGGGATCAGACTTGCTTCTGTTACAAGTGTATGTGGATGACATCATCTTTGGTCTACAAATGAATAAATGTGCATGGAGTTTGAAGGAGTAATGAAGTCCAAATACAGCATGAGCTCTATGGGAGAAATGAACTTCTTTCTTGGATTACAAGTTCAACAGAAAGCTGAAGGGATCTTCATTCACCAAAATAAATATGTGCAAGACATCTTGAACAAGTTCAACTTTCATGAGTACAAGACTGCTTCAACTCCAATGGACACCAAAGAAAAGATGATTGCAGATGAATAGGGGGAGCCTTTGGATGAACATGAATATAGAGCCAAAATTGGATCTCTGATGTATCTAACTGCAACAAGACCAGATATCATGTTTGCTGTATGTGTGTGTGCAAGATTCCAATCAAGTCCAAAAGTCTCCCACATGAATGCTGTTAAAAGAATATTCAGATATTTGAAGGGAAGACCAGACTTAGGAATTTGGTACCCAAAGAACCAATCTATTGATCTTATTGCCTATACAGACAGTGATTATGATGGCTGTAATATGAGCAGAAAGTCAACCTCAGGAGGATGTCAATTTTTGGGTGAAAGGCTAGTGTCATGGCAATGCAAAAAGCAGACTACTGTCTTAATCTCTACTGCAGAAGCTGAATATGTTGCTGCATCTGCCTGCTGTGCACAAGTTCTATAGATTCAAAATCAGATGCTGGACTATGGTTTGAATTTTCTGAACACTCCTATTGTTATTGACAATACTGCTGCATATTTTACTGTTAAGAATCCAGTTCAACATTCTAAAACTAAGCACATTGAAATTAGACATCACTTCATCGGAGTTTGCAGTGAAAAAGGTTTGATTGAAATGCAAAAAGTTGATACAAGTGATAATTTGGCTGACCTATTCACCAAACCACTTGATAGAACCAGGTTCAACTTTCTTCTGAAAGCCCTGGGAATGATCAACTCTGATGAAATCTGATTAAGGATGTGTGCTTAGTTGTGAACTTCTATGTGCTAACTGATTATTCTGTTAGAGGTCATAAAGATGTTCAGTGAATATGCTTAATTATGTTAATCGAGTATGATATTGATTATGTTACTTGATATGTTGACTGATATGTGCTTTAACTGATTATGATTGCATAGTTTTGACATGTTTGATCTGATTGATATGCTTGCATGATTATCAGTTGATGTGCATTTGTGATGTTAGTATAAGTGTTTCTGTTATGATTAAATTGTTAGAGTAAGCTTATCTGACATCATTGCTTAATTGCTTGAATATGTGCTTTATCTGATCACTTTATGTTGTTAGGATAGGTTTAAAACTTAAATATTGATATTGTTTGCTTGTCCTAATAATGTTGTGTGTGATTAAGATTTGATTATGTTACAAATGTTTGTGTCAAAATGAGTTTTATGTCAAAATTACATGATAAAATGAATTTCCTAATAATTTTTGCATAAACAATGTATTTTGATCAAAACAGGAGCAAGTTGTTTAATGGTGTAGAGATATGATAAGATTATTCAGTTCAAGCTTTAAAAGAAGCTTAAAAGAAGGATTTTTTAAAGAAAAGTCTCAAGTAGTTGTTTTTGCTGAAAACTATGTCATTTGCCCAGTTGGAAGGACATGCACTTGTGTATGTTTGGTCCTTAAATCTCTACAGATTCAAAGGATAGCCATTGACCTGAAAACTGAATGCATTTGGGGCAATAATGACTTGTTTCTTATTCCTTCACTTAAAACTATGTCAATAGCTCTGACTTTGAAAGGACATTTATTCACATGTATGTTTGGTCCTGTTGATCACTTGTAGTCAAACAGGATAGCCATTTACCTGAATGAAGAGAAATTGGGGTGAATGAATATTAAACTGTTTTTATTTGGGAAATGATAGTACATTGACTACTTAGCCAATCATATGGATTTAATAGGCTAAAAGGACCTTAGTATAGTCATTAACATGTATGGTTGCTTTCCCATGATGATGTAAAATCTAAGGTGATATAAACATAATGAAAATGCTAATCTTTATGTGGAGATACATAGTTGTCTTTGCATGTCTCAAGAAAAATCTCTCCAAATGATAGGCAGAAAAGTGATTACCCAGTCATACACAAGCCTGTTGTTATTTGGTCAACCAAAAATGAAACATCTTTAAATATGACAAAGAACATGTGTTAGAAAAATTGAGAAAATATCAAAAACAAGGGGAAGAATGAATAAATCAACCAAAAATTGATAAGTGTTTTAAATATTTTATCAAACAAGAGGGTTACAACAAGAACCACAAAGATGTTGACAAAATCTGTCTCATCTTGAATGAAAGGCTTGTTATTTAACAGTAAGTCCAATGTTCAACCTCTATATATGTTTGAATATCAAAAATACAAAAAGATCCAATAAGTTCTGTAATACAAAAAACAATTTTTGATCAAATACAGGAGGTTGGAGTCAAATTGGGGTGATATGGGGGAAGCCAAATAAGTTTTGAGAAGAGATATGAGGCATCATAGCACAGTGTTGACCATTAATGCATTATGCTTAAAGTGAACCTTAATCATAACACCAAAGAGATGAAATTCATGCTAAGTTTATACCTGCTGTTAACCTATCTATGTTGTCATAATAATGCTGAGAATGAAGTATTGAGAAAGCTACTTAGTCAATATGATCCCATTCTTGAGATCTTTTCAGAAATTGGAACAAACTGTTTTGAAGAGAATTACAACTGAAATTTGATCTCTAAATGCACCATTTGCTCTTAAACTATGATCTTTAATGAAAATTATATTTTGACAAGTGGTTTAAGTCAAAAAGTGTTGCATTTTGCCTTTAATAGGTTGAATATGTTAGTTTGGGTAAGGTTTGATGTTTTATAACCTTTCCGGGCACTAAACAGTTGAATATGTTAGTTCGGGTAAGGTTTGATGATTTATGACCTTTCCGGGCAAGCTTTGTCATTTTTGACTAAGTTTATGACTTTCGGGCATGCTTTGAAGTGTTTACACTTTCCGGGTAGAGTACATTGGTGTACTCATTTCCCGAGCAAGCTTGAAGTCTTGAGATGATTATGTGATATAGCTAGCTTTTAACAAGAAATTCTTGTTTCGGGCAAGCTTTGCATTTTATATGCTGATTGTTATTCCAAGCAAACTTTGTGAACTTAAGTTAGTACACCAAGTAAGCTTTGTGATTTGTGTGAATTTGTTAGGAAAGGTTTGTTAACCTTTCCGGGCACACTTAGATATTATTGTTTAAGTTTGTCATTTTCGGGTATGGTCTGACATGTTGAAGTTTCTAGAGTAAACTAAACTCTATTTAGTGTAGTTCTCAGGCATACCTGATGATTGATTATGTGTAACCTAGTAAGCTTAATGCTAACATAGGTTGTTCGGGCAAGCTCTTTGAAATTTTAGACTATAGCACACTTAAATGTTTATGTGTTTTTAATTTCATTCCTAGCATGCTCTGTGATATTTGTGTTTATGATTTTTTTGAAATTACAAGTGTTTTTGGGAAAACCTTGTTTTCCGGGCACACTTTATATTCCGGGTACACTTTTGTTACCTCAATATACTTGGTAATTTCAAAACTTGACTTTCCGAGTACACTGTCTGCTAGAAATCCTCTTCCGGGCACACTTTGTACTATAGGAAGGTTATTCGGGTATACTTTGCATAAGAAGGTTGTTCGGGCACGTTAAAACACTGTGAATGTTGCTTGGGCACACCTTGCTTCCAAGTATACTTGACAAAATATGTTTTTAGTATGCCTAATTGAGTATGATTCTTATTCCATTAGGGTTTATGACTAGATTAAGTCAGTTAATTTGAATTCAAGAAAATAATACAGGGATCTTAATTGATTCCTAGTAAGAATGATTATTTGATATTTTATACTTGATTATTTGCCTTGTGATTAATTTCTCAAGAAATCTAGTATTTCGGGTAAGATTTCTTCATAATGTCTTGACTTTAAATTACTTAGCTTGACCAAGCAAGGGTTAATGTTTTTAGGGTAAGCTTTGTGTAAGTGGAAGTATACCGAGTAGACTTTGGATATATTAAACTTTCCGAGTAAGGTTTTATTAAACTTAAAATATTTACTTTTCCGAGTAAGGTCTGCTTAACTTAAAAGATAAATACTTTTAATATATCAAGTGGATAATGTTGCTGTTTGACAGCTAATAATTCACAAAATGACAAAAAGCATTTAAAACCCACTTTCAAAAGGTATATAAGAGGGAGTTAGGCAAAATTTTCAACATTACTTTTCCCTCTCTCTCCTTCCACTGCAACTGCTTACTCGCAAAGAAACATAACCGACTTATCGCATTCGTTATTAATCCAAACCCTAATTTGAATCAGCCCTCTAATTCCGACTCGGTAAGCAATAATAATGTGTTTTCCGATCACGATTAGACTATAATGGGCTTTGATTATGTATCTGATTACCTATATTCTATTTCTGTGTTTAGGTTATAAATTTGTTGAAGAATAGGTTCTTAATGATATTTCTCTCTCTCTTCTTCATTTTTATACCTTGAAATTTCTTAAAGTACTGAACTTTATGACTAATTTCACTTTGAATATGTTTGATTGTGATGTTCAGATATGGCAGAAGAAGAACAACCCAAGTACTTCTTTGAAAAGAAACACAATATGTGTGCACTTCTGCAAGTCACACCAGACAACGAGCTGGTGGCAAGAATGATTACTTGGATGGCTCGATCAAATGTCAGCTTTGCTTTCACTGAAAGTCCTGTCATCTACAGAAATCATTCACTGGATTTCTGGAGATCAGCAAGACTAGTTGATGATATCAATGGTCGGAGAATCGAAGCAACAGTCGCAAGTCATGAGATTCAAGTGATTGAAAGAGTAATTAGAAGATGCTTGCGGTTGAATGATGATGCCCATAATCCTATAAATTTAAATATTGATCACCTGATGAGGATCTTTGAACAGACGATGGGATATTAGGGGACGGTACATGATTCGCAATTTCAAAAGAGAATGTTCCCTATGTTGTACAGATTTTTAATATATCATGTGATACAGGGGTTTGCTCCACGAAAGGGATCATGGACTCTGATGAGTCGTGATCTAGCAAATGCCACTGTGGGGATTATTTATGATTTGCCATTTAATTTCTCAAAGATGGTACCCAAGGTTCCTACATATAATCTTTAACAGTGAATTACAAGATCTACCCACTATTGGCATAACACACCTACTACAGAATCTTGACACTTACAAGAGAATTAAGAATCCGGGTGCTGCCAATAGATTCAATTATGAAGTTCCATTTGAAATTTTACCATGGTTGTTAGATCATAACTTGGAGGTGATGCCAGTGCCAGAGTTAAGCTCAGAGGAGGAAGGAGGAGATGATGTTGAGGGTGATGATGATGGTTCTGATGATGGAGATGATGATATTGATGGATATGAAGGAGGAGCTGGAGTAGCTATGGATGTTGATGCACTTGATCAGGGGGAGCAACTTGAGCAACCAGAACAACCTATTCCAACACCACCACAATCACCACCACACATTGACCAACCCATTATACCATCACCACCACAAACTCCACCACATCAAACCACACAATCCCCACCCCAAACCCTAACCATAAGCCAACCTGAAACATCAACACATGTATCCCCAACACCACAAACACCACCAACATCTAGCCCAATTCACTCAGATCCATTCATTCCAAGCCCACCTCTTACACAATCACCACCACTATCCATATTTCAAACCCACACCACAAACCTAGAACAACCTGAATATGAACAATTTTCTACATCACCACCTACATCACCACCCACTGACACTGACTTATTGACCTTGTTGAAAGAACATGCTGAACTGAAGAGAAGGAATGAGGTAGTGACAATGGAGAATGTGATGTTGATAGAGAAGTTGGTACAAGCTGAAATGAGAATCAAATCCCTGGAGCAGGAAGTTGAGAAGTCCTCAGCTGCCCCAAAACAGGGAAAGAATGAAAGTATGCCAACTGTCTCTGGTGCAAATATTGAAACTGAAACTGTAACAGTTGTAGAGACTGAAGACAGTTTGAAATTGATTATGAATGTTTATGATGATGGAGAGGAGAGTAGTGAGGAAAGGAGAATTGAGGATGAAGAGTATGAAGGTGACAGATCAGATGTTGGAGAACAGGACTATGATTACAATGATGAAATAATAAATGTGGAAAGGGATGAAGAGAATGTTGAGACAGAGGATGGAATTGATAAAACAAATGTTGAAGAGAATGTAGCTGCTACTGATATAGCTACTGATGTCTTAATAGACATTCAAACTGGAGTAGAGACTGAAGTGATGAATGAAGGGAATACTGCTACTGAGGAGCCTATTACTCAAACTAAACAACCAAAAAGCTCCAAGAGGGTAGAGTATGACCCTGATTTAGAAGCACTTGAAAAAGAAATAGATGACTATGTACAGTCTGAAGATGAAGAGGATGTGAGGAGGAGAATTGAGAAAGGTAAAACAAAAGTTATAGAACAAGAGCCTATTAAGGCATATCCAGAAAAAGTTGTGTCATTTAAAGATGATGCTATTGCTGATGCAGCTGCCTTAAGAGAACAAGAGAATATCCTGAGAGAAACAAGGGATAGGGAGATACCGGCCCAATCCCTGACTCCTGAAGAAATGGCAGAACAGGAAGCCTTGATCAAACAAGCCAAACTCGCAAAAGAAATCATTGATGATGTGGCTGATCAAGAAATAATTGAAGCCTTGATTAAGTTAAAAGAGCAAGAGGAAGCTGACAAGTCCTTAGCTATGGTGGTTAGCATGTTTCAGACCCAAAGTCAACCAGAAACAAAGTCAAATGAAACTGCTGAACCAATCAATCTGAATACTGATATGATGGTTGAAGAAGAAATTGGTGAGTCTATTGCTTCTATGGCTGCCAAGAAATGGGCTGAGCAAGCGAAAGAAGATTTGAAGAAGAACCCAACTGACAACTGGTCTGAAAGGGTGAATATAACTCAACCTCATGAAACACTTCAACAGAAAAAAGAAAGACTTTCAAAACTACATGAAGAATTTGCTGAGAAAGTCAATAGGTTTGCCAAGACCTACATGAGAAGAAAGAGGGCATCTGAGCAGACTGAGCATGAAAGATCTTTTAAGAGAGGAAAGTGGGATGACAAGAATAAATACTTTGTTGAAACTCCAGATGATGATGCTAGTCCTATCAGGGTAGTCCCACTACAAACCTTGCAACCAGGTGAAAGGGTTCAAGGTGTTCCTGATGTACCTGTTAGAACTGAACAAAATCCAGATCACCCACCCTCTGATGAACCAAAGATAGATGCAGTTAATGTATCAACTGAAGAGGATGATGAAACTGATGATTCTAATGAGGACAATGATGATCAAGGGAAGGGAGGTGAAGCTGTCAATGTTGAATTTCCACAAGTTGAAATGACTGATGAGCAGAGAGCCAACATTGAGTTAAGTATGAAAGAAGCCAAAAGAAGTCATCCATTGGTTATAAAGTTGAGAAGGTATGGCATAAGTTTTGAAACTTTGGCTGATCTTGATGATGATCAGTTGTAAAAGAGACTTGACAAGGAGAGAGATGGTCTCAAGAAAAAGATGGAAGAAAAGAACAGGGATAGTCAGAAGTTCAGAGAATATCTCAGAAGGCATAATTATTCAAAGAAAGATTTGTCTCATTTCAACTTTGACCAACTCCAAGATCTGTATAACAGTGAAAGAGAAAAAGTGATTGAAAAATGTGTAAAGGAAAATGAGAAACTTGAAAAGATGGAAACCTTGAAGAAAAAGTATGGAGGTATGTGTGGTTACTTACTGGAGAGAGGGTTAAAGCCTGATGTTGTAGAAATCATGTCAAGAGAATCTGTGCAGGATTAATACAACAAGTTGAAGAGAAAGGAAAAACTGAAAAGGGCATAAACTGAAAAGTCTTCCAAACAATCTGAGCCATCTGATGAACCTCAGACTAAGAAAAGAAGAATTCAGACTTTGAGGGAGAAAATGAAAGAACAGGTCAGATCAGATGAAACCCCAATCCCACAAGAAGCCAAACCTGAACCAGAAGATGACCCATTGTCCCCTGGGAAAATGAAGAGATGATAAACATTCTGAGGGGCATAATGATTAATCAAAGAGGGATGGATGAAGCCTCATTCAAAGCCTTAGAGAACCAAGACTTGAAAGATCTTTTCTACATACAAAAGGCTGAATGAGAGAAAGCTTTGAGGGAGGGAGATAACCCTAGAAGCTTTGTTGAAGGAAGATTTGTTCCTGCAGGACTGACAAATAGTCCTGGGATAGCTAGGATGTTTCTAGCTCTCAAAGAACAAGCAGGACAGGATGTTGTTGAGTTGGCTAATCTCCCACAGAAATGGTAACTTCAATATACATAAAAACCTTTAATTTGGAGCCTAGGAAACCAAAGAAGTCCATTCCATTCAGGCCTCCAATCTCCAAAAGACATACACAAGGTGGAAGAGGTGAATCAAGTAGTTCTGCACAACAAAGAACAATAAGACCACAATCTGATGTTGATCTTCCAAGGGAAATCTACTTTGATTCTGTAACTGAGTCCCTGAAGGTGATTATGACAAGTAGGCAACTGAGGGAAATTGTTGTCAGAAGTGACTTTCGTGAATATACTGAAGATCAACTGGAAAGAATGGCCACTCTTAATTTGTATTACTACAGAAATAGAAACAAGATGGCTGGAAGGCAGATGAATGATCTGTCAAAGTTTTTGAAAGACGAAGCTGACAAAGGATTCAAGTTCCTAAAAGAAAAGAGAAGTTAGAGAATGATCAACTTCACAGGTCAAAAAGGACAGACAAATTGAGAAGAATGGACATTGCTGAAAGAGACTATATGATGAATGTCAAAGGCAGGAATCCATTGTCAAATATGAACACATGCATAAGCCTAGGAAGAAGAATGATACGCCCCAACTACACAGTACAAAGAAATGACATTATAACTGAAGTGGAATACAAAGAAAATGATGACCATTACTTGCTGAGAAACTCTGATGGAAAAATACTGGGGATTATCAAGAAAGATGAAGACTTGACTTATTTGCATGTTGAGGATCTGATGGATATAAGGGATTTGGTTATACCAGAAAGTCACATTCACTACCGAATCCTTAATATCTTTAAAATGAAGGCTGCATCAGAAATAGTCAACCGAAGACAAGCCTTCCATGATGCAAGGAAGAGACAAGATTAATAGAATAGGCTTTGTGATGTAATGTCTACGGACAGAATTTTGAATATGTAATTTGTTTATGTTTTGTTGAATATGTAATTTGATTTTGATTTGATGTGTATTTTGACTAAGTGTAAGTAACCTTAAAAATGTTTTGGGTCAGCTGAGGTGTTCCAATCTAGGGGGAGATTGTTGAGTCAAAGATTTGACCAAAATGAGATATATGGAAGATTGGAATCTTCTCAACCTTCTCAGAATTCGCTAAGTATGGATCCGGGCACACCTTAGACCTCCGAGCAAGCTTTTACTTAGCCGGGTACGATATTTTCTCTGTCGGGCAGGGTTTGCAATTTAGTGCATTGCCGGGCAAGGTTCACTAGTTTATGTAAATCCGGGCAAGGTTCACTTTATCAAGCAAGTCTGTTCTTCATAGCCAAGTAAAGTTCACTCCCGAGTAAGCTTTTGGCTAACCAAGTCCATGAAGCCAAGTGATTGGAAGATCGGGCAAGGTATTCATTAATAATAGTGGTCCGAACAAGCTTGAAGATTTAATGTAATATCTTTAAGTAATATCGGGCAAGGTTCAACTTAAGTAAGGAACAGTACGGCCAAGTACACTTTGCTAATAAGTTATTTTATGGCAAGGAGTTGAATGGACCATTGAAGAACACGGTTGCTCGTAAGGGTTTGTCGGGCAAAGTCTGGCAAAGTCAAGAAGACTGAAGTCTACCCGGTGTATTTTACTTGGTAAAATACTCTTCAAGAAAAGTCTACCCGGAAACTGATCCCGGGCATACTTCTATGTTACCAAGTTGTGAAGGATGGTAGAGTACACAGCCTAATCGGAAAATGAAGATTGATGCAAAGCCTACCCGGAAGACTTGTTTTACACTTAGAATATTTTGTGATTATGTAATTTGAATATGTATTAATGTTTGGGGTTTTCTAGAAGGAATGACAGCTGTCCTAGGTTGGCAGGCCTATAAATAGAATGTTTTAGCGCACGCCGCCTAACGGATCAGCTACGGATTTGAGCCTTTACACTTTTTTTGGATAAGAAAGAATATTTTATTGAAAGTGACGGCCGTCCTAGGATTCGTACGGAAAAACCTTCCTTCAAGAAACCCTAAATAGATTATTGTTTGTATGATTGATATTATATAAATGGAAATCTTTTGAGTGAATCTTGTTCGTGTTGGTTACCTTTGAATACTGATTATGCAACCGTATGTTTGTTATTGATTCCGCCTTTAACAAACAGTAATCTTTCTAAATATAGCAACCCGTCATTAACTCCCTTGTCGACACATCTATTTGTGTGAGTTATGACATGATTAAGTAAGATCCAGCTGAAATTGGGGACCTGACAGTTTGTTTTCCTTTCATATATGTATTCAGACTTTTATACTTTCATTCTTTCAAACTTTCATATTTCGTTGCTTTATCTTACTAACACATACATAATTATCTCTACGTTTTAAAGAGAATTTCGCCCTACATACCTTGAATTTTATTAGGGTCTGGTGCCCTTCATCCTCGGATATTATTAGGATTCGGCACTCTTCTTTATATACAACCATACATACATTTCATTACACACACACACACACACACACACACTCTTTCATACATACTCTTAACCTTTTCTATATCATTCATCAAAGGTTCACATATCATACACTTATGACTTAAGGTAAGTGTATTAACTAATCACATCGAGTATGCACACAACCACGAAAACATAACAAGGAAACAGGGCTAGAAACTCACATATGTTCTGTTCCTCTTTGAGTTAATTGTAATGCCCATCCGTAGCTGTGCATGGCTAACTGTGTAAATATTATAAGTGTTGAGCCACAAATAATTAAGTACTGAGGATATGTTATTCTTGATGACGAGTCTGGATCAGTTATCCTTCTCAAGAGCTCCAGGTTTATGTCAGGATCAAGGATCCTCGGATCTTGGTACTCTTAACAGTTGTTTCTTGTATGCAGGTTGATGTTTAATAAATGCAACGGCTCCAAAACCTGGTCCACCACCTATTTCGCTACTGGATTTCTCAAGCACGTGGTCAAATGGCACGAAGGAAGTGAGTGGGAAGATGGCGGATTAGTAGGAGAAATTAGTTAGTTGTTAATATTGTTAAATACCGAGTTATGATCAAAGTTAGGTCACCCACATACGTTCACATTCGTTCACTTACTGTTTACATTCACAAACTCTCTCTCGAGAACATTCAAGGCAGATCACACACACTTAGCTACTTTGTAATCTTTGATCATAAACTCCACCATTTGTAACCCGATTTTTACATTAATAAAGTGGTGATAGACGATTTGTCATCACTCGGGGTTTTTTTGCCGGCGATCTGCTAAAGATCTAGGTTTTTTCCTCGCAACAAATCACGGTGTTCATCTTTATTTCGTTTATATATTCACTATTGTCATTTTAGCTCTAATCCTCACCAAACGAATATGGTTACTTGATCCTTAGTTGATTTTTGACCAAAACAATTTGGCGCCCACCATGGGGCAATTGGTGCTATAATCTAGAAAATACCTTATCGATATTCAAATTTTCATACCCATATCACTATCAATGGTCTCTCAACCAATCTCTGCTTCATCAACCATGCCATCTTCGGTTCCTCTCTCATCAAGAACTTTGCTACCGATGCCTCCTCCAATTACAGGAGCACCAAGGGCTGTTGCAGCTGGAAACAAGACGCAACTACCAGTCTTCCAGAGCTTGAAAACCGCTTCTACCACTTCAGTAGTTAATACTAACAATGATGTTTCTACTATGTTTTCACAGGTTAAAGCATACATGGAGCAGCAAAACAAGACTAACCAGAGGATCATTCGGGAGATAGAAGACCTCAAGAGGACTAAGAGGCCAGCGGAGGATCAGACTCCCTTGGTGCCTAGGATGCTGGATTTCACCACTCCAGGATCCTTGTCTCAGTTCATGCAAGGATCATCTATCCTTCAATAGGGATCCATGGGTCTACAAATTCAAGGATCCTCGATCTTTCAGTAAGTGTAACGATTCCGACAAATTCAGGTATACCCTAGCCGGAATATACTATTTACGTGTTATTCAATACTGAATATATGAATTATAATGTGTTTATACGAGTATATAAGATTCACAGTACGAATTATACTCGAATATACAGCTAGTCGTATTGAAATTACGATTAATCGAAGAACGGTTATTGAAACCCGAACGAATCGGGGATTACATTATAGACGAAATATATAATGTTTAGTGATGTGTACGAGGTATTAAAGCTTCGGGATAAGTGAATTATAGCACAGAAAAAAGGATTTCGATTTATTAATACGTCGGTACGATAAACGAAACCTTTAACATCAAACCAAGCAAGAGACGATCGATCAAGCCGAAAAAGATGCACAACTACCGACAATATGATATGTTAAGTCAATAAATGTCATGGTTTAAGTTTTTAAAGTTTTTAAATCAGTTTTATATAAATTTTATTTTTAAGCCGAAAAACGACCGTTTTGGCCTCGTTTTGAGCGGAATTAAACGTTTAACCGGAAAACGAACTGAACCAGATTATCCACAACATTATCCGGATTACACAATCCAAATGAGTGGCCAAAAATGAACTTGTGGGACCCACCCCATCCACCCCATAATACCGATCGGACCACACCACCCCCAAACACACTTCATTTTCTTTTTTTCACAACACAATCCATCAAACCTTTAATTCTCTCAAGGTCTTGAATCAAAAACCGACAGTTCAAGCAAGAAAAACCAAGGTAAAGATCGAATTATATACGTATCCATCTTCGTTTCTTGAGTTTGTTTGCAAGAAACTGAGGTTTCAAAGATGAAAACCGATTCTTGCATGATCAAGTGATGTATACGGGTTATACAAGGGATCTTGGTCCAAGAAATGAGTTAAACGAATCAAAAACGAATTTTTACGGTTAAATCTTTGTTTTTAGTATCATAACCGTAACCATGAAGGAAATGGCTTGATCGTGAGTGTAACTTGCTTGGTATTGTGGTATGTTGTTTGTAGGCTCTGTATTTAGTGGTAGATAAGGCGGAAAGATGAGTTTGTAGCTTGTAGTGGCGGAAAACGAAAGGTATATTCGGTTATGTTCGGTTTTGGGAAATTTGGACAGATTGTTGATGCTTTAGAGTTAGGTCATGAAATTTTACAGAGGTGTTAAACACATGAAAAGATGAGTTCTGTGAATTTTTGGTAATTTTTGGATAAAGGATGAATATTTGGTGAATTTAATGCTCGGTTTTGGCCAAAAATGGTGAAAAATAGTTCAATATCATAAAAAATTCTGGAAAATTTCAGATAAGCTTTTCATATCATGTATAAGTCACACACAAAATTTGAGGTCCGTTGGAGAAGTCTAAGTAGGCTTTTCGGTTAAACGAGTTCTAGGGATTACTAGCTCGGTTTTGGAAAAAGGGCATGTAAAAGAAGATTTTGGTTCTGAAAAAAATTACAGGGGACTATGTGGATGGCAGGGGACATCCAGGAAAAATTTGGGATTTTTCTAAGGTCGTTTGGTATTTACGACATATTTAGTGTTTAAATGGTGTTTAAAAATAGATAAATAAATTTTAAATATAAGAATTAATTCTGGAAATATTTTTATAAAATTCCCCACTATTAAAAAGTGATTTGTGCAAAATTTCAAGATCCGAGAGTAAACGGATAATTAATCGTGCTGATTATCAAACTTTTAAAGTTAAAACGCGTAAACCGGTGAAGTTCGCTTAAGCGAGCTGACTGGTGTATAAAAACCTTAAAAATGGACTATTTTCATATAATTGAGTTAAACAAGTAAAAATGAATCATCCGAAAATAAGTCGGATGATTTGGGTATTTTTAACCGATTTTAACGGTTTCCGGTACGCCAAAAAAGGAAACGAGTCCCGCGGCCAATCGGGATGTCTAAACCGAGTTATAATTTCACATTTTAAATTAAATTATCAGACAACCACTATTTTCGGGTCGTGTGTGACCAAACTCATTTTTGAAACATAAAACGGATATTCGTGCTAGGCACGCAAAACGAGAAAACGACTAATAGAAATTGTGACCATGGAACTCTAAACGACATCACAATCTGAGTCCGGAGAAGTATTTCTGGGTTAACATTGACCCTGGAACAGGAACAGTACTGGGTTAACAGTGTCCCCAGATGTACCGATGGATAAGGTTAAAGATTATATAAACAATAATTGTATAATAACGATCGTAGGGATCATATTACAGATTGGACGTGCTAATTGATAATGATTGTTGTTACCTGCTTGCATGTGCTAAGGTGAGTTTCACGGGCCCCTTTTTACTGAAATGTTTTAAATATTTTCCCGGGGCGGAAAGCATGTTTCTATCAAAATGTTTAAGTACATGCTGATCGCATGGAAATGGATGTATTTATATAATGTTTATTGTACGGGAATCGTACGGTAATGTATTAAAATGGTAATTGTCTGAGATGTTAATATTGTAAGGTCCCGCAACAGTGTTCTGGGTTAACAATGTCCCCAGAGGTTATTGGAAGTGTTCTGGGTTAACAGTGTCCCCAGAGGTTATTGGAAGTGTTCTGGGTTAACAGTGTCCCCAGAGGTTATTGGAAGTGTTCTGGGTTAACAGTGTCCCCAGAGGTTATTAAAGGTGTTTATGGGTTAACAGTGTCCCCAGATAACATTATATTATGATATGGATTTATCATGGTTTACTAAAATTGTGAAACTCACCAACTATTCGTAGTTGACCCCGTTTTCTCACATGCTTTTCAGGTACAACTAAGATAAAGTGATTGATTACGTGCTAAGTGCTTGATGTGTGTAAGGTTTGCGTGCTGGACGTTAGGATACATTATAACAGATAGTATTATGAACCGTGTTGTATGATGTGTGTATCACCTAGACGGTAATGAAAGACGAGATAATGTAATTTTGAAGTATATTAATGCATTCGGTTTTCTTTATAAACAATGTGGTTGATATCAGAGGTGTCTGTCGCATCCCGTTTACGTTTCCGCTGCGGTTACGGGGTGTTACAGAACTTGGTATCAGAGCCATTGGTTATAAAAGAATTAGGATGTCTTTAAAAGATACCTAAAATATAACCAGTAGCTCAAGTATTATAGGATCTGAATATCAACTAATAATTTATAGTGACGAAGTCTGGATGAACTTGGATGGACAAGTGAGTTGTTATGGTCCGGAACATAATAACAGACTTGTCCGCACGAGGGAATTCAGGGGAAGTCACGGGGTACATTAATAGGTAAAAATGGCAACATATGTGTAAAGTATATAATATTATTTATACGTGCTAATGTGTACATATATATATATGTGTACATATCTTGTGGGTACATGTATTGAGAAATGGGACCCGGATAAGGAACCGGGGGATGAAATAATAACAGTACCGAGGATGCTGAAATTTCTAAGAGCATCGGTTGATGATGAGTCTGACTGATCGGGTCATAGTTATGATAGTACCAAGTTAGATCTCCCGTTTGACATTAACCAGAAATATCTAGTAACCGTCACTCCCAACCAAAATTGATAAGTTCCTTACCCTACCAACACCGGTACCGTATATTCTAATAACCCCCTATGTTCACCCGAACCGTCGACCCTCACGTACGGATGGACCTGTACCTGAACCCATTCTTATTCCATTAAGGTAAATAAATAAATAAAATAATGATAATAATAAATTTGATAATTAATCCGCAGATAAAAATAATATATAGAAGTATATATATGTATTTCTCACTCTCAAACATATGAGACAGACCAACTTCAGATCGAGAATTACCGATTTTAGCAAACCTAGAACGCCTAAAGGACATTGACTGAGCGAGTGTAGAGTTTCCCATAATAGTAATTAATAATATTTGAAGGCAACCCATGTTGCGCAATTACCTTGAACCTTGCAACTCCCGATGTTATCCTTACATCCATTAGATGTTTACACCCATGTATGCTCGAATAGAATGATTACCTATACACAAAGAAGTGTTAGAATCATTAGAGCATAGTTGGTTGTTCGTTCGTAGGAGGTATACTGTGTATGCCGGATATACGAATAAACACGGATATTATAACTCCGTGGTATGTAATCGTTTGGTGCTCATGGAGAGCATGTATCGGTTACGCTGACATGCAGACGGATATTGAAATCAAGCATATTAAACATTGATCTTTGTTGAGAAGATCTCTATGTCAGTTAGTGACAAGGGTTATGAAACGTATTTAAAAGTTAACCGACGTCAGGATTAGTCCGTATGTTATTATATTTGTGGGACATATATTTATACTAGATGCCGGTATGTGTAATATATATGATAATATTTGGTGTGTATGTGTACCTGCTGTTATGATTGAGCTGGTAACAAGTTATACGGTGAGATTAGTATTGATTACTGCGTACGGGATGAGTACGGCAGAATGACATAAAAAGAGTAACTCCAATGATGGAGATAGATATGATTCAGTTGATTGCTCAAAGATAGCAGATGATGATACCGAATGTCGTATCATAGATCACTGCTAGTGTTGATGCAAATGTGATCGCAAGATTGTAGATCGAGCAATCACATGAATATGAATATTTCAATTCTTGGTGGTATTACTAAAAGTGATAATGTTCCACCAAATACTATTATGACTACAAGTATTAGTTATAAACTAAACATGAATGGTAGTCGTAATGAATTAGATCCGGTATGAAGGACGTGTTTATTGGTTGTGTTAAGGGGATTATTAATGGTTTACTGTTGGTAAAGGGAGGAATAGATTAGCGAGTGGATAGAAAAGATCGAAATGGTTAAGGATATTGGTAAGAGTCTAGAACATTGTGTAGTGAAATATGCTACAGATATGTTGGGAGATTATGTTGTATCGTGATGGAACACGATGGTACAAAATTATAGTTAGAAAATTTTTGTTCAGATAATATGGTCAGGATTTAAAATTCTTGTGCTAGAGCACTTTTATTCGAGTAATTGAGTTCAGAGATTTGAAACTGAGCTATGAAAGATAGAAATGTTGTGTGCTGATCACTTAGAACGCGCTAATCGTTTAAAGGAATTGTCAGGTCTGGTAACATGGCTAATTACTCCTGAAACTAAGCGAAGTAAGCGCAATATTGGGGACTAACTCCATCGATAAGGAGTATAGTCAATCCTGTAAAATATACAACCTTTGGAAGGGTTGTGTCACAAGCCAGCATTGATATATTTGACTCTATGAGAAGTGGACTGGAAGGACGTTAGGTGAGACGTTGAGTGTTACAGAAGAGAAGTGATAAAGGCATAGTGCAAGATAGGCCTTTGAATAAGTAGGTATGTCCTACAACCCAGAATCATACTGAGACTAGTTCTGGTGTGAAACATGAACCGCATGAAGGGTCCTTCCCTAAATGTGGAAAATATGGTTATCGGCAGGAAGAATAATGTCGAGTGATAGTAGGCCACAGGTGTGGTAAAGATGGACGTAATGCCCTAATTGTAGAACCAATTGAAGCCAGGTGAACCGACAACCCCATCCCATTCGTGTACAACCACTCCGAACCCAACAACTTCAATAACAATCCATCCGAAGAAATCAAATTATGCCAAACAGTTGTACTTGCTATGAATGTAGCAGTACATAACGTTTCAAGAGAGATTGCCAAAAGTTGAACCAAGGTGTTGTGGATGATGAACCTCATGACAAGCATCAACCTCTGATCAAGCAAGGAACCGTGCTTTTGTGAGTAATTCAAATAAAGCACGTCATGGTCCAAAAGGGGTATTAAGTACGTTGTAGTTTTAAATCAATTGGCTTCAGTGATACTTTTACGGTCGTCGATAGAAGTTAGTTCCTGCTAACCTCCTACCCTTTGGAAAGATACCGATTAGTGAAACTATAGAACCCTATACTGTAGAATCGCTAACGGTAAATCCCTAATGGTTAATTACATTGTACGGAATTGTCCTATTATTCTGAACGATTAACCTTTCCTTATTGACCTACGACCAGTAAGGCAAAGAAGTTTTGACGTAATAGTTAGCAGGGATTGGCTAACTCAACATGAGGCAGAAATCAAATATGAAAAGAAGATGATTAGAAGCTCTCTTTCGGATGATGAAGCGATTAAATACAGAGAAAAGTGTACGGTATTATGTTGCCACTCAAATCTCATCTTGAGATGTTATAATATTTACGACAAGAAGACATGGTGTAATTAACAAACGTGATTGCCAAAGTACTTAAAAGAAAACATATAGAAGATATCCCGGTGGTGCGCAAATTTCCACAAGTTTTCCCAGAAGAACTCCCTGGATTACCGCCAACCCGACAGGTCGAATTCAGAATCGATTTAATGTCTCAAGCTGGCCCTGTTGCTAAAGCATCCTGCCGACTTGCACCGTCCGAGATGCAAGAATTATCCAATCAGTTACAAGAATTGTTGGATAAGATTTTATACGACCTAGTTAGTCACCATGGGGTGCACCAGTTTTAATTGGGAAATGAAGGACGGAAGTGTTAGGATATGTGTTGATTAGGGAGAATTGAATAAAGTGACGATCAAGAGTAGGTGCTCACTTCGTCGAAGTGAATGATCTGTTTAACCAACTGCAAGGGACAATTTATTTTTAGAAAAATTGATCTTAGATATAGTTATCACCAAATGAGAGATCCAAGAGGAAGACGTTGCAACAACAGTATTTCGGACTCGCTACGGCCATTATGAATTCGTAGTTATGCCTTCCGGGCTAACAAATGCGCCGGCAGCATTCATGGAACTCATGAACTGAGTCTGTAACTGTATTTTGACAAATTTGTCATAACATTCATTGATGATATTTTAATATATTCGCAACGTAAAGAAGAGCACGAACGACGGATAAGGAAAATTGTGGAAGTGTTAAAGCAAGAGGAGTTGTACGCGAAATTTTTGAAATGTGATTTTGAATAAAGAATGCATAATCCCTTGGTCATGTTGTAAAGCAACAAGGATTTCACATAGAACCAAATAAGATAGAAACCATTAAAATTGTGCCAAGCGCCGATTTTAAGTCTCCCCGATAGAGACGATGGTTTTGTCGCGTATTGTGACGCATCGCGTAAAGGGTTAGGATGCGTGTTGACGCAGTATATTAAGGTTATAGCCTATGCTTCCCGACAGTTAAAAGTACACGAGTAAAATTACACTACTCACGACTTAGAACTGGGAGCGGTTATCTATGCACTTAAAATGTGGAGACATTGTCTCTACGATACGTAGTGCACCATCTTCACCGATCATAAAAGTTTGCATCACATATTCGATCAGAAAGAACTAAATATGAGGCTACGAAGATGGGCTGAGTTGTTAAACAATTATGACTGTGACATCCGTTACCACCCGGCAAGGCGAACGTCGTAACCGATGCCTTGAGTAGGAAAGATCGGGTTAAGCCATTGCGAATGAGGGCGTTGGGGATGATAGTCCAGTCGAACTTTTCGGATCTGATTCGAGTCGCTCAACGTGAGGCGTTGAAAGAGGGACAATTGGAAAAGGAGGAACCTTACGACAATGAGAAGAATTTCGAACAACGCGTGGACGAAATTCTCTACTTCAAAAATCGGGTTCGGATCCCGACTCTCCATGACCTTCGTGAATTAATCATTGACGAAGCGCATAGGTCGAAATAATCCATACATCCGGGATCGGATTTGACTATTGATGATACGGATATCTGAAAAGATTTTTATTAATGGTCGAGTTTGGAGAAAGATATGGTCACGTGTGTTGGTGAATATTGAGTTATGCATGAAATAAGTCTGCACACCGAAAACCCTTGGGAAAGCCACAATGACAGAAAATTCACCAATGATAGTGGGAATAAATTACATTGGATTTCGGGATGCAAATTCCCAAGATATATCAAAGGCATGAGGAAAATTGGGTAATCGCGGATCGATTAACCAATCCTCGCATTTCATTCCAATCTATGACGATTACCACAATGAATTCTTGCCTAAATTCCTGATGGTGAAATGGTATCTCGTCGTGGAGTGCCATTTTCAATGATCTCAGATCAAAATAGTCATCCTACTTCCATTATTGGAAGGCGGGGAAGGAAGCATCGAGAGCTTGAAGCTTTCTATGGGTGAAGTAATTATCACCAATTTGTAAATTGAAAATGGGCGTCAATCAAGCCATAAGATTTGAATTGATTCGAGAAACAACCAATCGGATTTATAATATTTAAGATGAGTTGAAAGCATCGCGAGATTGGCAAAGGATTTATGCCAACATTCATAGGAAACCATTGTCATTGGAAAGAGGTGACAAGGTATTTTTAAAGGCATCACCTTAGAAAGGTGATATGAGGTTTGCCAAAACCGAAAATAGCTCCTTAATATATTGGGACTCATGAGATTATCTCCATGATTGGTCACTTAGTTTTTTTGATTAAAGTATTCCAGGGGCTAAGTACTATACATGATATTTTGCCATGTATACGGATTGAAAAGTGCCTAAGCGATGAGGCAACGAAAGTACTAGTAATAGAGGTACTCATAGAAGACATGTTTGATATCATAACTAATTCCGTAGAGATAGTAGACGGGAAAACTAAACAGTTTGGACATACCAAGCGTTATTAATTAAGATTAAGTGGAAATTCACAGTGAGAACCAGATTATACTTGGTAACGCGAGGGTGAATTCTGAAGGAAAAACCCCCCACCTTTCTCTCGAAAGGAGATAGTGGGCGTGTAAAATTTCGAGGACGAAATTTCTTAACGGGGGGAGAATGTAACGATTCCGACAAATTCAGGTATACCCTAGTCGGAATATACTATTTACGTGTTATTCAATACTGAATATATGAATTATAATGTGTTTATACGAGTATATAAGATTCACAGTACGAATTATACTCGAATATACAGCTAGTCGTATTGAAATTACGATTAATCGAAGAACGGTTATTGAAACCCGAACGAATCGGGGATTACATTATAGACGAAATATATAATGTTTAGTGATGTGTACGAGGTATTAAAGCTTCGGGATAAGTGAATTATAGCACAGAAAAAAGGATTTCGATTTATTAGTACGTCGGTACGATAAACGAAACCTTTAACATCAAACCAAGCAAGAGACGATCAATCAAGCCGAAAAAGATGCACAACTACCGACAATATGATATGTTAAGTCAATAAATGTCATGGTTTAAGTTTTTAAATCAGTTTTATATAAATTTTATTTTTAAGCCGAAAAACGACCGTTTTGGCCTCGTTTTGAGCGGAATTAAACGTTTAACCGGAAAACGAACTGAACCAGATTATCCACAACATTATCCGGATTACACAATCCAAATGAGTGGCCAAAAATGAACTTGTGGGACCCACCCCATCCACCCCATAATACCGATCGGACCACACCACCCCCAAACACACTTCATTTTCTTTTTTTCACAACACAATCCATCAAACCTTTAATTCTCTCAAGGTCTTGAATCAAAAACCGACAGTTCTAGCAAGAAAAACCAAGGTAAAGATCGAATTATATACGTATCCATCTTCGTTTCTTGAGTTTGTTTGCAAGAAAATGAGGTTTCAAAGATGAAAACCGATTCTTGCATGATCAAGTGATGTATACGGGTTATACAAGGGATCTTGGTCCAAGAAATGAGTTAAACGAATCAAAAACGAATTTTTACGGTTAAATCTTTGTTTTTAGTATCATAACCGTAACCATGAAGGAAATGGCTTGATCGTGAGTGTAACTTGCTTGGTATTGTGGTATGTTGTTTGTAGGCTCTGTATTTAGTGGTAGATAAGGCGGAAAGATGAGTTTGTAGCTTGTAGTGGCGGAAAACGAAAGGTATATTCGGTTATGTTCGGTTTTGGGAAATTTGGACAGATTGTTGATGCTTTAGAGTTAGGTCATGAAATTTTACAGAGGTGTTAAACACATGAAAAGATGAGTTCTGTGAATTTTTGGTAATTTTTGGATAAAGGATGAATATTTGGTGAATTTAATGCTCGGTTTTGGCCAAAAATGGTGAAAAATAGTTCAATATCATAAAAAATTCTGGAAAATTTCAGATAAGCTTTTCATATCATCTATAAGTCACACACAAAATTTAAGGTCCGTTGGAGAAGTCTAAGTAGGCTTTTCGGTTAAACGAGTTCTAGGGATTTCTAGCTCGGTTTTGGAAAAAGGGCATGTAAAAGAAGATTTTGGTTCTGAAAAAATTACAGGGGACTATGTGGATGGCAGGGGACATCCAGGAAAAATTTGGGATTTTTCTAAGGTCGTTTGGTATTTACGACATATTTAGTGTTTAAATGGTGTTTAAAAATAGATAAATAAATTTTAAATATAAGAATTAATTCTGGAAATATTTTTATAAAATTCCCCACTATTAAAAAGTGATTTGTGCAAAATTTCAAGATCCGAGAGTAAACGGATAATTAATCGTGCTGATTATCAAACTTTTAAAGTTAAAACGCGTAAACCGGTGAAGTTCGCTTAAGCGAGCTGACTGGTGTATAAAAACCTTAAAAATGGACTATTTTCATATAAATTGAGTTAAACAAGTAAAAATGAATCATCCGAAAATAAGTCGGATGATTTGGGTATTTTTAACCGATTTTAACGGTTTCCGGTACGCCAAAAACAGAAACGAGTCCCGCGGCCAATCGGGATGTCTAAACCGAGTTATAATTTCACATTTTAAATTAAATTATCAGACAACCACTATTTTCGGGTCGTGTGTGACCAAACTCATTTTTGAAACATAAAACGGATATTCGTGCTAGGCACGCAAAACGAGAAAACGACTAATAGAAATTGTGACCA